>NC_090652.1:24589349-24889349 GCF_040937935.1 Hyperolius riggenbachi
GCAAGTTAGAAGAAATGGAAACTTTTTTTTTTTCTTTTTTTTGTCAGAAAGTGTCATTTTCCGCTAACTTGTGACAAAAAATAAAATCTTGTATGAACTCACCATGCCTCTCACTGAATACTTTGGGATGTCTTCTTTCCAAAATGGGGTCATTTGGGGGGTATTTGTACTATCCTGGAATTTTAGCCCCTCATGAAACCTGACAGGTGCGCAGAAAAGTCAGAGATGCTTGAAAATGGGAAAATTCACTTTTGGCACCATAGTTTGTAAACGCTATAACTTTTACCCAATCCAATAAATATACACTGAATGGTTTTTTTTTTATCAAAGACATGTAGCAGAATAACTTTCGCGCTCAAATGTATAGGAAATTTTACTTTATTTGAAAAATGTCAGCACAGCAAGTTAAAAAAGTCATTTTTTTTGCCAAAATTCATGTCTTTTTTGATGAATATAATAAAAACTAAAACTCGCAGCAGCAATCAAATAGCAGCAAAAGAAAGCTGTATTAGTGACAAGAAAAGGAGGTAAAATTCATTTAGGTGGTAGGTTGTATGACCGAGCAATAAACCGTGAAAGCTGCAGTGGTCTGAATGGAGAAAAAGGCTCTGGTCCTTAAGGGGCGAAAAGACTGTGGTCCTGAAGTGGTTAAAACCTGTGTCAGGGGGATCTTCTAGTTTTAGATAACTTGCAAAATAGTTAAAAATACTTGGAACTTGCAAAGTAGTTAACCACTTTACCCCCGCCCGTACGGATTTCTCCGTCCCTTTTTCCATCCTTTAACCCCCAGGGACGGAGAAATCTGTACTTTCCGCTGTAGCGCGCACTCCCGCTCGTAAACACGCCGCCCGCCGCTCGCCCGGAGATCAATGAACGGGAAAATCCATTCCCGTTCGTTGATCTAAGCCCCGCAATGATCCGCTGCTCTGCGATGAGCAGCGCGATCATTGTGAAAAAAAACCCCACTTACCCAGCCACCTAGTACTTCCTCCAAGCATCCGGAAGGACGCTTGGAGGTCGCATTAAACAAAAAGTTACTGTTGCCATCTTGTGGCCAAATAGTAAAACTGCACCCTGAAGCATTTTTCACATACAAATATATTACTTAAACACAAAAAATTAACTCATTACCTCTCACACTCCCCATTTTTTATTTTTTTGTAATTAAAAAAAATTAAAAATTAAAAAATTTAAAATATTGGCGCCAAACATTGTGATAGGAACATAATTTAAACGGTTTTATAATCGGGACAAAAGGGCAAATACATTTCATGGGTTTCAATTACAGTAGCATGCATTATTTAAAAACTATAATGGCCGAAAACTGAAAAATAATTAATTTTTTCCCACATTTTTCCTATTTTCCCATTAAAACACATTTAGAATAAAATAATTCTTGGCATAATGTCCCACCTAAAGAAAGCCTAATTGGTGGCGAAAAAAACAAGATATAGTTCATTTCATTGCGATAAGTAATGATAAAGTTATAGACGAATGAATGGAAGGAGCGCTGAAAGGTGAAAATTGCTCTGGTGCTCATGGGGTAAAACCCCTCAGTGGTGAAGTGGTTAAGCAATAATTGGGAATTTTATTGCTGTTTGTCCAAATGGATAATTTTCTCCCCCCACTTGTCCATCGGGCTTCCTGAAATCCCAATGGTTGAATATAAATGCCTGGTTTAACCTCCCCGGAATCACAATTCAGCAGATATACAGCATTACTGAGACCCGAAAATGTTAGGTCAATAACAATACTCAGAAGCATTGAACCGATTAGCGAATCAGCATCAGCATTGTACCATGGTAATCAGATTACAGCGGAAATTGTTAGACCAACCAGAAGACTCTGAGGTATTGGGTCAATCAGAGAATGAAGGAGTTTATCGTGATTGAGGATTGGAAATACAGATTCGGCACAATAGCATACATCCATACATTTTTTTTTGCAGTTATGATTTCTTTCCCATTTACTACCTTTGAGTTTGCTAGATGCCAAAGCGTTCTTAACATTTTTCACTTGTCTAAAAACAACTTAAGGGGTTTTTTTTTGTTTGTTTTTTTCCCCAAGTCTTTTTATGAGAAAAGGGTCTCTCATTTGGAGGTGTGAATGTTTTAAAATGATTGCCCTAATGGCTCTATAACCTTAACATATCTCATACCCTCAGTCACCCCCCACCCATAGCAGGTGCCTTATGGAAAGCCAACTCCGTATGTATCAAACTGGAACATATGCATGACCTTTTATCTCACATGGCATCACCTTTTTTGGAGTAACCCTGAACGTAGTTCGGGGCAAGCCGCGCAGGAGGTTTTCTCAGGCCCTGCTGGGTCGATTTGCGCAATTTTTTTTACTGCACGCAGCTAGCACTTTGCTAGCTGCGTGAGCACACCAATCGCCGCCGCCCCACGCCAATTCGCGGCTATCCGCGTCGCCCCCAGGGCCCCCCCCTGGACCCCTGCGCTGCCTGGCCTATCAGCGCCAGGCAGCGCTGAGGGGTGGATCGGGACTCCCTTAGACGTCACGACGTCCATGACGTCGGTGACGTCATCCCGCCCCGTCGCCGTGGCGACGGGGGAAGCCCTCCAGGAAATCCCGTTCTTTGAACAGGATTTCCTGATCGACGATCGCAGGAGGCGATCAAAGAGGGTGGGGAGATGCCGCTGCACAGCGGCTATCATGTAGCGAGCCCTAGGCTCGCTACATGATTTAAAAAAAAAAAAAAAATTAAAAAACGGCTGTGCTGCCCCCTGGCAGTTTTTAATAGACTGCCAGGAGGGTTAATAAAGAGATTGAAAGCGGACCTGAACTCTTGCACAGGACAGAAGGAAATATAGAGAAGTTCACCCTTTGTGTGTATTTAGAGAGTTTAGCCTGTCTAATTCCCCATTATCTGTGACTAAGCACAAGTTGTAATTTGATCTCTCTCCTGTGTCAGCTGACTGGCAGATAAGGCAGATGAACTCATTTGAAAGCACAGGATGTTAACAATATGTCTGCTTCCGTGAAAGCAGGAAGTTGAAACAGTGCAGATGTATTGCAGTATTTGTATTAGCTGTACCAAATAAATGTTTTTCTTGAATGGTTGTTATGCTTTTGCGTATCTTTTAGAGCAGAGAGAAAGTTCTGAGTTCAGGTCCGCTTTTAAAAAAGTAGATTTTAGATTGTTTTGTCTCAGCTCCTTGAAACAGTCTTTCCAGTAACTCAAAGTCCAGAAATACATGAACTATTGATCTTTTTATCTATTCCCAGTTATATGTCAGGAAATAATATTATGGCTGTAATTCCTTATCAGTGAGGGAAGATATAGTCCGACTGGGTCCTGACTGGAGGAAAGTTCAGTTGCATAACCGAATATAAACTCTTTTTATTTGTGTGCTTGGCACTGTACATACACATGTCTATCTCATCATGTCACATAAAGAGAGTCTGAAGTCAAATTAATTTTCTATTTTTAATGTCCACATTAGGGATGATCGGAAAGAGCAAATTCCGTTCCGCCGGAATTGCGGAATTCCAACAGCGCTAAATTCCGTCGCCATTACATTTCCGCAGAATTCCGCATTTTGGTGGAAAAATAAAAGTAATCGCTAATGAAACCTCTTTTTTGCTAAATGGTAGCCCATGGGACCTAGTGGCTGTTCGCCCAGTCATTTTTATTTATTTATTTCATTTTATTTTTGCAGCAGGAGGTGTCGCTTACGCCACGGGACCTAGCGGTGGTCCCATGGCGGTCGTTTTGGCACCGCAGGAGGTGTCGCTTATGCCATGGGACCTAGCAGTGGTCCCATGGCGAAGGTTTTGGCCCCGCATGAGGTGTCGCTTAAGCCATGGGACCTTGTGGTGGTCCCATGGCGGTCGTTTTGGCACTGCAGGAGGTGTTGCTTAAGCTTTGGGACCTGGCGGTGGTCCCATGGTGGTGGTTTTGGCACCGCAGGGGGTGTAGCATAAGCTTTGGGACCTGGCGGTGGTCCCATGGTGGTGGTTTTGGCGCTGCATGAGGTGTCGCGTAAGCTTTGGCACCTTGCGGTGGTCCCATGGCGGTCGTTTTGGCGCCGCAGGAGGTGTTGCGTAAGCTTTAGGACCTTGCGGTGGTCCAATGGCGGTCGTTTTGGCACCGCAGGTGGTGTCGCGTAAGCTTTGGGACCTGGCGGTGGTCCCATGGCGGTGGTTTTGGCGCTGCAGGAGGTGTCGCGTAAGCTTTGGGACCTTGCGGTGGTCCCATGGCGGTCGTTTTGGCACCGCAAGAGGTGCCGCGTAAGCTTTGGGACCTGGCAGTGGTCCCATGGCGGTCGTTTTGGCACCGCAGGTGGTGTCGCGTAAGCTTTGGGACCTGGCGGTGGTTCCATGGTGGTCGTTTTGGCACCGCAGGTGGTGTCGAATAAGCTTTGGGACCTGGCGGTGGTCCCATGGCGGTGGTTTTGGCGTCACATGAGGTGTTGCATAAGCTTTGGGACCTTGCGGTGGTCCCATGGCAGTCGTTTTTGCACCACAGGAGGTGCCGCGTAAACTTTGGGACCTGGCGGTGGTCCCATGGCGGTCGTTCTGGCACCGCAGGTGGTGTCGCGTAAGCTTTGGGACCTGGCGGGGGTCCCATGGCGGTGGTTTTGGCGCTGCAGAGGTGTTGCGTAGGCTATAGGACCTATACAAAATGGTTGGGATAGGTGAGATAGTTAGTTAGCTGGTTGCTAACATAGGATTGATTGGTTTTTGTTAAGACTGTAATTGGTGCTGAAATATTTCCGATTTTCATTCAGAAATCCGTTTGGGTGCTTTTTGTAAGCCTCTGATTGGTGCAGAAATTCAGATATTCATGAAGAAATCCTGGTGTTTTCACTTTAAGCTTCTTCTAGGGGCTTTCTTGTGATTGGCTTACAAAAATCCGCATTCCGCCGGAATTACGCATCGTTCCGCGGAATTTCAGCTATAGCGCTATAGCAATTCCGTTCCGATGCAACGGAACGGAACCACCAAATTCTGGCCAGTATTGCAGAAAACAGAATTCCGCGGAATGCGGTGAGCATCCCTAGTCCACATATGTTAAGCATTAACACCATAGCTGAAGCTCTGCCTCCAGTCACGTCAATCTCTGCAGATAGCCACTTTTCTCCGCCCCTCTCAGTCTTCTTTCACTGAGAGGGGTGGGGATAGGAGGCAATCTTCGTAGATTGACGCGACTGGAGGCAGAGCTACAACGCTAAGCTCTGCCTCCTTAAAGAGGAACTGTCGCTAAAATCTTAAAATTTAAAACGCATACAAATAAGAAGTACTTTTCTTCCTGAGTAAAATGAGCCATAAATTACCTTTCTCCTATGTTGCTGTCACTTACAGTAAGTAGTAGAAAACTGACATTACCGACATATTTTGGGCTAGTCCATCCCTCCATAGGGGATTCTCAGCAGAACCTTTATTCTTTATAAATACATACCCTGAAAAATCTTTATACAAAGATGCTGGCCAGCCTCCATGCTCGCTGCACACTATTTTGGCAGTTGGACAGAGCAACTGCCATTCACTAACTGCTTTTAAAAATAAAGAAAACCCTGAGAACCCCCTTATGAGAAGATGGGCTAGTCCAAAATTTGTCAGTAATGTCAGATTTCTACTGCCTACTGTAAATGACAGCAACATAGGAGAAAAGTAATTTATGGCTCATTTTACTCAGGAAGAAATGTACTTCTTATTTGTAAGTGCTTTAAATTTTAAGATTTTTGCGACAGTTCCTTTTTCAGGACATGAGGGGAGAATTTTGCCCCAGAGATTTCAGGGGTGATAAAACCTCGTTCTGCTGCGCCGTTGCAGTGAATCAGCTCTGGTTTTAATGCTTAACATATATGGACATTAGAAACAGAAAATTTATTTGGCTTCAGACTCTCTTTAACCCCTTAAGCCTAACTGGAGGAATATTTTTGTCCAGTGTATTTGTGGAGAGTGCACCACCAGTTTGCTACTAAATGAGGCACATGTGATATCATTTTAACCGTGACCAGTTGTAGAATACATTTTGGCGTGTCTAAAAGCTGTGAACCATGTCACATGAAAAATAGGTAGGGACAAACTCAATCAAACATAAAAAGTCATTTTCAGAATTATGATCAAACTTGGGAAAGTTTTAGCAACACTACAATAGACATATGTGCTATCATTTTAACCGTGATAAGTAGTAGAATAGAGTTTAAAGAGTTTTAGGGTTGAAGCACATGTCTCCAGTATTTTTTTAGTCACAAACTGAATCAAAAGATTAAATTTTGCATATTATGTATCAAAATAAAAGACTTGTAAAATAAAAAAAAGTGACAGAATATGAAAGAAACAACATATATTGTTACCTTAGGATCCTGGCTTTTTAAATATGTATGCCATGAGGGTATATTACTATTATTTTTCAAAATAAGGCCTTGTAATCATCGATAGTGTACAATGAGAAAGCAAAAAACAAAAACAGAAAAAAGACACCTTTATTTCCAAATACAATATTGTCACTATACATTGTGCTTGGGCCGTAATCTAAATGTTGCAATAACCAGGATGGGTGAGCAAATAATATTAGTGGGTTTAACTTATAGTCAGCACTGTTTAATGTAAAGCTATAATGGAAGTAAATGAAGAAATAGTTTTTTTTTTTCAATTTTTCCCCTTATTTTCCCTTTAAAATGCATATAAAATAAGGTGATTACTAAACAAAATTAAAACACACTAAAAGCCGAATTTGTCCCGAAAATATATATATATATATAGATCATTTAGGTGTGATAAGTAGTAATAAAGTTATTGGTGAATGAATGGAAGCAGCGCCCATATGTGAAAATTGCTCTCAGGCTGAAGTGGTTAAGCCTCCTTTTAAGAGTCTGTGGGCTTGATTCATTAACCGGCACTGAGTGTTAAGGCCGGAGTGAAAAGCCATGTAGTGCCCCATAAGTAGCTTTGCGTGCACTAACAACCACGCCAAGCTACTTCGCGCATAGCCCTGCTCAGTGTGCGCACAGTGCGGTGCGCTGGTATTAGTGCTCGGTGCGACGATAACATTGCACCCGCTGCCTTGTAAACATCGCACATGGTGCGACAAAAATGGCGCATTGGATGCCCCCAAAGCGGTGCACACAGGCAGCAGGTGCGATGTTATCGTCGCACCGCGCACTTATACCGGCGCACCGCGCTACACGCGCACTGAGCAGGGCTATGCGCGAAGGCTCACTAACCGGCTTAGCGCCAGTTAGTGGATCAGGCTGTGTATGTTCGTCTGCGCTCCCCCCTCGCCCCATTGTCGGTGTGTTCGCTCCCAGGATGCGCATATGCACTACAGGTAAGCAAAATATGCAAGAGTAGGGCATCTATCCTTTGGGGGAGCAGCATGGATGGTTCTCCCTGGGCGTAGGTCACGTCTGGGGAGTACACCGTTCATGTGTTCTCACTCCCCCCCGGCTTTTGGGGGACAGTTGCGGCGCTCCCGGGCAGTGGATGCTTTGTGGGGGTGCTTGCGCTGCCCCTCATTTCCTGGGGGTACAAGGAGGCCTACACGCGGCGCCCCTGTTGAGATGCAAGAACTTGCGTGGGCCAACTCCTGCAGGAATGTCAGGAAGGTAGCCTTAGAACCTGCACAACCTGGTAAGCGATTGGAGCTTGCAACGCTTTGCCATTTGAATTAGATGAGAGTCAGTTTAAATTTGAATGAGTCATTAGACGTGAGGCAGCCAGTATATAAATCAGGTGAAACTGGTCAGAAGCACACACCTTCCACTCTTCTTGGATTGCATTGTATGTCTAATCCTGGCTGCTGTACAGGCTGACTATGGATCATTGTCAAGTTAATCACCTTATTTGCTCAAATAATGTCCTCAATTAGGGCTTGTTCACACTGAGGGTCTTTTCAATTTTTTTTAAGCGCCGGCGATTTTAAAAATCACCCTAAAAGCGATTGTGCAATGATTACCTATGAGAGTGTTCACATCTGAGCGGTTTGATTCCGATCCGCTCACCAAAGCGCTGCCTGTACCATTTTCTGAGTGTTTTTGCTCAATGGAAGGTATAGGGAAATTGCAAAGCGCTTGAAAAAGCGATTTGTATAGCGATTTCCCGAGCGCTTTAATGAATAAATACAATGGGCTCGATTCACAAAGCGGTGATAACCCAGTTAAAGACTTTAGGCGTGATAACCATTTTATCATGCCTAAACTCGGTTTAGGCATGATAAGTTTAGGCATGATAAGTTTAGGCATGATAAGTTTAGGTGTGATAAGTTTAGGCATGATAAGTTTAGGCATGATAAGTTTAGATAAGTTTAGATCACGCGCAAAGTCCCGCACGCAAAGCAGCACCATTAAACTCTATGCGAAGTGCACTAGACTTTGCTAGCGCAAAACTTTTGATCAGCTGTGCACTGCGGTGTTAACCCAGTTGGTGCTTAAACTTATCACGCCTAAACTTATCACACCTAAACGTATCACACCTAAACTTATCATGCCTAAACTGAGTTTAGGCATGATAAAGGGCTTTTCACCAGCGTGCTAACTGTTAGCACCGCTTTGTGAATCAGGCCCAATGGATTTATTCATTTCCGGGTGAAAGAATACACTTCCTCCTGGACGTCGGGAAGTGAAAAAATGAATCGCTCTGCAAAAACGCTTAGAAAATAGCTTTCTAAGCGCAAAGCACAAGGAAAAATGGAGGAAAAAACTCTTGATAAATCACTCAGCGCTTGTGATAGCGCTGGCTATTTACCTCTGTAGAGGTGAGTTCCTACTAGTGTTGGGCGAACACTGTTCGCCACTGTTCGGGGTTCTGCAGAACATCACCCTGTTCGGGTGATGTTCGCGTTCGGCCGAACACCTGATGGTGTTCGGCCTTTTAAGTTCGGGTTCGCCCCGAACTTCTAATGGCCGCCGAACAGGGCCGAACAGGGCCCCTGTTCGGCCGAACAGGGCCCTGTTCGGCCGAATACTGCCCCCCTATGGGGTCGCAGGCATAAGGGGGGAGCATGCCCCGATCGCGGGGGGGGGGGTCGGAAATTCCCCCCACCCCCTCCGCTAGCGCTCCCCCCTCTGCCCGCTTCCCTATACAAAAGTTTAAGCAAAGTACCTGTAGTGGATGGCCTGGCAGTGGGCGGCACTGTGGAGTGAGGAGGAGGAGTCCGGAGAGTGACGCGTTGAGGGAGGCCGGGCAGCGGGCGTGAGGTCAGAGAAAGGGCGGAAGTACCACAAGGGTACTTCCGCTGAACCGCCCGCTGCCTGGCCTCCCTCAACTCGTCACTCTCCGGACTCCTCCTCCTCACTCCACAGTGCCGCCCACTGCCAGGCCATCCACTATACAGGTACTTTGCTTAAACTTTTGTATGGGGAAGCGGGCAGAGGGGGGAGCGCTAGCGGAGGGGGTGGGGGGAATTTCTGACCCCCCCCCCCCCCCCGCGATCGGGGCATGCTCCCCCCTTATGCCTGCGACCCCATATGGCCCCCAAAAGCTGGATGTTCGGAAAGTTCAGGGTTCGGCCCGAACATGCCGAACATCTCGGCCATGTTCGGCGAACTTTCCCGAACCCGAACATCCAGGTGTTCGCCCATCACTAGTTCCTACTAAAAGCTCCACACAGGACAGTGTATATAAATCACTTGTTTTAACATGGCCCCTTACCATCTGAAGAAGCTCTAAATGCAGAATGGTACTTGTTATTGAGGCCTGCGTGTGATGTCACCCCGGAGAGCAGTTCCCGGAAGGCGCTAGCCCTGTTATGCTGCATGCAAACTGGTTTGGCTGGATGGAGTGTATGGACCTTGTGATCAGGAGCTGAGCGTTATTCAGTGCCAGAAGGATCAAAGCTGGGACACTGGAACCATCCGGTGACCGGAGCAGTCCTTTTCAGAGCAGGTAGATTTGGGCGCAGCTGGTGCCACCATAGACTGTAATAGGAATTACAGCTATAGCGCGCTCAGTGAGTAACGTCGGCGCCATAAAAAGACGGAGCCTCAATTGCTTTTAAGACACAATCAATCAATAAATCAAATTAAATTATAAAATTCCCCACTATCCATGGCGGCCTGGAGGGGGAATAGTAATCAACACGACCCAGACTTGTGCAGAAGAAGGATCAGCCATATACCGGCTGTATCCTGTGCCTAAGTCTACCGGCGCCGATTTCAAATGTATGCTCGGTGACAGCCTGCTCAGGCACGGTGGTTACTTCTTTGCAAACTGTCTTTGAGTGGCTCTTGGATGGAAGTGTTTCTTCAAGGCTTGTGTGGACACTTGCAAATTTGACAGGGCTACATATGCAGCCAATGCCAATATATATCTGGTTTCTACTTCTCTCAATAAAGTCTGATGCAGGGACATTAGTTCAGTTTGATTGGTCAACCATTAGTTGGTGTGTGTGTGTGTGGTGTGTTCGGTTGAAGAATGTTACTCATTTAAACAAAAATCTTAAAAGTCAGTATAAACCCAATTTGTGTTCTTTATTATAGTGTTGATGTTTGATTTTTTTTTGAAGAATTTTCGATTTTTATGTTTCAGAGTTTAGATGGCTACATACCAACACATGCTTAGAGATGACGGTTGGCAGCTATCGTAACCTACTTGGTCTTGCAAGCTGTGATAAAAATAACATCTTTATAATCAGTAAGTTTACTCTCACTCCTCCTCCTCTGCACTGCACAATAATCAGTAACAAAGCCCAACTTGCAGAGGGCATTTTTCACAAAGCTTTCATCGCATTTAAATATATGAAATTTTTCTCCTCCAACCATGTAGTAAGATGCATTTAATAACCCAGCTAGTATCAGGTTGCCTCCGGGTCTCAGCAGCTTTGATATTTTATCCAGGTTCCTCATGTAATCATTTTCATCTTTACTGATGGCTTCCAATATCAATCCACTGATGATGCAGTCGGCGGGTGGAAGCACAACAGGGTGCGTTATATTCTCATTTTCAAAGTCACAGGATATAACGTGACTGATGGCCGTCTTTAGTTGCATTTCCTTGTCTTGAATTTGGGCACTGAAAAAAAAATAAATTACAGGGGATTTAGAATTTTCTTGCATTACAGCAATATTTAATACATTTAATTTAATTCGTTTTTGGTTATCAGTTAGCCAGTTATATCATTTTATTTAAAGCGTTGCATCATCCTTTCATATTTGCAGTTTAGAAACCCCACACTGTACAGGTGATATTTGAAAAATTAGAATATCGCGCACAAGCTTATTTATTTCAGTCATTCAACTTAAAAGGGGCAATTAATCTATGAAATGGACTCATTACATGCAAAGCAAGCTATGTCAAGCCTTTATTTGTTATAATTTTAATGATTATGGCTAAAAGTTTATTAAAACCCCAAAATCAAAGTCTTAGAAAAGTGGAATACTGCATGAAATAAATAAAACAAAGTTTTTAAATTGAAAAATGTAGGACTTTTGAAAAAATATAATCATGCATATCTACTCAGTACTAGTTGGTTTGGGCCCCTTTTGTATCAATTACTTCCTCAATGCGGTGTGGCATGGATACTATCAGCCTGTGGCACTGTTGAGGTGTTATGGAAGACCAGGATGCTTCAATAGCGGCCTTCAGTGTTCTTCTGCATTGTTTTGTCTCATGTCTCTCATTTTTTTCTTGGCAATGCCCCACAGATTCCCTATGGAGTTCAGATCAGGGGAGTTTTCTGGCCAATCAAGCGCAGTAATCTCATGGTCATTGACCCAAGTTTTGGTAATTTTTGCAGTGTGGGCAGGTGCCAAGTCCTGATGGAAAATGTAGTCAGCATCTCATAAAGCTCGTTTGCAGAAGGAACCATGAAGTGCTCCAAAACCCTGGTAGATGGGTGCATCGACTCTGGTCTTAATGAAACAGGGTGGACCAACACCAGCAGTTGACATTACTCCCCAAATCAACACAGACTGTGGAAACGTCACATTGGACTTTAAGCATCTTGGATTGAGTGTCTCTCCATTCTTCACCAAATTCTTGGTCCTTGGTTTCCAAACGAGACGCAAAATTTGCTCTGATCGGAAAAGTTAGTGAACAGGTGAATCTGCCATAGACTTCAATGGACAGGAACATTTTAGGACCTATAGGGACTGTTTCTGGCCACAAAAATGATGGGAAAGTTGTTTCAAGAGGCCTAACACCTGGACGGTGGCATGCCGGAGGGGGAGCCATGCCAAAAGTCTGACCAAAAATTACGTATTTGATTCAGAGTCGTGTTTTAATCTCTAAAGGGCAAAATTCACAGTGCATTCCTAAATTTGTGAAATTAAGTGCTTTAACACTAGAATTACCAAGTTTTCTATTTTCTGGTGCAAGGCTAGAGGTGTTATTCACCCCTGCTGAGATGTTCACAGGTCTTCAGGGTTGATTATCTTCAATCTATTGTTGTGCAAACCACCCATTACCTGTACATTTGAATTTGTGGACACAGAGTAGCTGTGTGAGACTTGGAAACCTTCAGAAATGCCTGTCCTATCTATCTATACAAAATATCCCCCACATTCACTGATCTGCAAATTCACAATATATGGAAACACAAGTCTTTTATCAAAAATTGTGTAAAAACAGAATGAAAAGTTGCTGATACAATGACATGAATACAATGAAAACTTGCAGATTTTATTTAAGTATTTATATAGCGCCAACATATTATGCAGCACTGTACAGAGTATATTGTTTCGTCACTAACTGTCCCTCAGAGGGGCTCACAATCTAGTCCCTGTCATAATCATACAGTATGTCTATGTATGTATCATGTAGTGTATGTATCGTCATCTAGGGCCAATTTTATGGGGAAGCCAATTAACTTACCTGTATGTTTTTGGGATGTGGGAGGAAACCGGAGTGCCCGGAGGAAACCCACGCAGACACCAAACTCTGTTGCCGATTCATGCAGCAAAATGCAATCAGAGGGCAATTGGCACGTTTGGCAGTGTTCCATTGACATGACAAATGATGACAGACCGAGACATTCGATTGCCATGGCAGTATGGCAGATACTGTAATGCAATAAGGCTGGCTTTTCACAACATATGAATGCTGTAGAGGTGGCCAAACGGTGTTATGCTGTCCATCCATTGTAGCAGTGTATGCAAGGGAGTGGCATGACACAGTGCTGTGCATAAAAGCAGACCAGACAAATTTGGGATCAAGTTCTGGATGGCCACGGATTTGGAGACCAAATATGTCTGCAATGCATCTCCTTACTTGGGAAATGACCCCAGTCGTCAGAAGGGAGAGAGGCTGGCAGAGAACATGGTCATGAATCTGATGGAGCCATTTGTGGATGATGGGAGAAATGTCACGACGGACAATTTCTTTACTTCACTGTCACTGTCGCACAGACTGCTGCAGCGCAAAACAACGCTATTGGGCACGGTGAATAAAGTCCGGCGTGAACTTCCTCAGCTTGCAAAAGACACTGCACAGTGAGAGGTATTCTCCACTTCAGTGCTTAGAAGTGGCAGTGTCTCCTTGACAATTTATGCTCCTAAAAAAACAAGACTGTGTGTGTTCTAAGTTCCATGCACCAAGATCAGTGACGGCAGAAAGAGGAAACCCAACACGATAACAGACTATAATCACATGAAGGTATGTGAATGTGTGTATCATTTTACCATGGCCGTTTCTAGGGCCGTGCAGGCGCCCTGAGCGCTGTTGGGAGGGGGGGGCGCTGTGATGGAGGGGGGAGCCGTAGCCGCGGGGAGGGCAGCCCGACCTCTCCCTCCCTTCCTCTCCCAGGCCGCCCTCCGTGCTCCCCCCTCGGACTGCAAAGCAAAGGGCAGGGAAGCGCTATACAAAACGACTCACCTCCCTGGTTCCAATCGCTGCTCTCTCGCCGCCAGTCTCCTCTCTGCACAGAGTAGACGCTGATACACACACAGGAAGCAGCATGTGTATCAGCGTCTATGCAGAGAGGAGACTGGCGGCGAGAGAGCAGCGATTGGAACCAGGGAGGTGAGTAGTTTTGTATAGCGCTTCCCTGCCCATTGCTTTGCAGTCTGAGGGGGGAGCACGGAGGGCGACCTGGGAGAGGAAGGGAGGGAGAGGTTGGGCTGCCCTCCTCACGGCTGCGGCTCCCCCCTCCATCATGGGGGGCACCTACCTAACCTATACTGGGGCAGCTACCTATCTAACCTATCCTGGGGGGCACCTACATATCTAACCTATCCTGGGGGGCACCTACCTATCTAACCTGGGGGGCAGCTACCTAATCTAACCTATACTGAGGGGGCAGCTACCTAATCTAACCTATACTGGGGGGCACCTACCTATCTAACCTATACTGGGGGGCACCTACCTATCTAACCTATACTGGGGGGCAGCTACCTATCTAACCTATAATGGGAACATTAACTTATCTAACCTGTATTGGGGGCACCTACCTACCTACCTAGCTAGCCTATACAGGTGACAACTATACTGGCTACCTATATTGGAGGCACCTACCTAACTAACCTATACTGGGAGCATCTACCTATCTAACCTATGCTGGGGGCAACTATTCTGGCTACCTATGTTAGAGGCACCCACCTAGCTAACCTGTACTGGGGGCACCTACCTATCTAACTTATACCGGGGGCGCCTGCCTATCTAACCTATACTGGGGGCAACTATACTGGCTACCTATACTGGAGGCACCTACCTGGCTAACCTATACCGGAGGCAACTATACTGGCTCACCTATGCCTGGCTACCTATACTGGGGGGACCTATAGCTGGCTACCTATACTGGGGTACCTATTCTGGGCTACCTATACTGGGGGAATCTATACTGAGTGCAACTAGACCTGGCTAACCTATACTGCGGGCACCCATACCTTGCTTTGGGGGGGCACAATTTTTACACCCTCACCCTGGGTGTATTTTAGCCTAGAAACTGCACTGAATTTTACAGTGCTCAGTGGCATCGCTAGCGCTATTTTGGGGGGCCCATGTCCCAAAATTTTCTGGGGTGCCCCCAATCTATTTCCAGGGGTGCCCCGACCAGTTAGAGTGGGCGCTAGCACCTAGCGGACACCGCTGATATGCGGAAGTGACATCACTTCTGCATATTTGCGCCCGGCGCCCACTCTAACTGGTCAGGTCGCTGCTGGCTACGAGGTGAGGGGGCTTGTAAAAACAAAACAGAGGACACCAAGAGCCCAATAGTGCAATATTGTCTGGTAAGCTCAATATATAATGTAAAGTCAAAGGTTCTTATACTCACAAAGGTGGGTTACCATCAGGTAACCACTTGACAGGCAGGTGGGGAGTATTAGTACCTGACCCCACTCAGGTATAAAAGTCGCTCTCTGTAGATAGGAAAATGGGGAAAGAACCCCTCCACCAGGGGTGGACTTAATCGTGCTGTAATATGTATGAACAGAGGTGCCAAGCAGAGTAAAACAATGTTCTAAAAATGATAAAAAGAGGGAAGTCGAGGTGGACTTACCTCCCTCTGGTAGTGGACATATACTCAAATGCAGAGTAAAAATATATACAATTTATTCACAGCTCCATAAAATCGCAACGCGTTTCGCGGTCAACAATCCTGCTTCATCAGGCAGTACAGGAGCATATAAAACTGGTTCAGGTCCATAAAGAGGTGAGGGGGTGCCTGTCACTCACTATCTAACCTGGGGTCCCTGCTGTCACTCACTATCTAACGGGGGTCCCTGCTGTCACTCACTAACCTAACATGGGTCCCTGCTGTCACTCACTACCTAACTGGGGGACCCTGCTGTCACTACCTAACTGGGGGACCCTGCTGTCACTACCTAACTTGTACACACATACAATTTTGATTAGCCAATTTTAGCTCTGTTCATCAAATTCATTGTCTGTTTGCCCACTTACTGCATGGGGGTGGTAAAATTGGTCAGTGATTGACCAATCAAAATTGTATGTGCGTATACATCTTTGATCTATGCCCAGAGGTGGCCTTAGAGTACGCGGGGCCTGGGGCGAGTGTCATATGCGGGGCCTAGAGACATATGCCATTGTGGATTGCTGGTCAGGCAGTCTGGCAGCGGGGACAGCTGCGGTGGCCGGGGGGGGGAGGGGGACCGCACAGGTGCCCCCGATCTCCAAGGACCCAAGGAACGCCCCTACCAGTGCTACAATGTTTTCTGATGTGCACTATACAGGCCTATAGAAAAAAAGCACATATACTCATGTCTCTCTCTCTCTGCTTTTACAGTGTGGTGTAGACGTGTTGGACCAAATGGCATGGATGTATTCCGTAAGAGCAGCAACACGCAGGTGGCCAGTAGCAGTTTTTTACAATATGCTGGACCTGGCAGCTGTGAATGCCTACATTTTGTACAAGGCATGTACAGGGTGGACAGGCAAAAGAAGATTGTTTCTGAGTCTTCTAGCTAAGAAACTCTGTTGCCGATTCATGCAGCACAAGGAAATATTGGCACAAAGGCGGGCTGCTGAAGCTGTTGCAGCTGCTGTGCCAGGGACTGTACAGACAACACAGTGCCAGGTGCAAGAGAGCTGCAACAAGAATCGCAGCAGGTTTACCTGTGCAACATGTCAAAAATTCCCCTGTGCCAAATGCAGGGACGATGGACACTGGGTCTGCAAACGCTGTAAACTCTGTAAAGTTTGAAACACTGAAAAATAAAACAGAATTTTTGGTTTTGCGCTATCGTGAATTTTCACGTGAAACGATAACGTTTTTGTGCGCAAACGAGAATTTTTGCACGAAACCAATATCTATAAATGTTATCGATACACACCAAGCCGCTCACTCCGCTCCTCCAATGAACTTCGCCTGACCGTCCCCCGCATCACCCAGTCCCATGCACGCCTCCAGGACTTCTCAAGAGCCGCTCCAACACTATGGAACTCCCTACCTCCACCCATTAGGGCAGCCCCCTCCTTCAACACCTTCAACAAGGCCCTCAAAACTCACCTTTTCACTCTGGCCTAGCACCCCTCACAATTGCTCTAAACCCACAGCTGAACTCTGGTCCCCTACCTCTCGTGTCCCTACCTCTCCCTCTAGATTGTAAGCCTTAGGGCAGGGTCCTCCTCCTTTTGTGTCCTACCTGATCATGCACCTCCATTACTGTGAACCCATGCTATGCATTTGAGTGAACCTAACTTGCCTAATCTCCATGCTCCCATCCAGTGACTAAGCACTACCTTGTACTCATACTGTGCTGCGTGATCTTGTTTTCTTGTATTCCTGTATTGTCATATTGCTGTATGTCACCCCTAAATATTGTCTGTAACCTAAATTAATGTCCAGTGCTGCGTAATATGTTGGCGCTTTATAAATACAATAAATAAGAATAATACCTCTCGCTGTGCAGTGTCTTTTGCAAGCTGAGGAAGTTCACACCGGACTTTATTCACCTTGCCCAATAGCATTGTTTTGCGCTGCAGCAGTCTGTGCGACAGTGACAGTGAAGTAAAGAAATTGTCCGTCGTGGGTTTATATAAATATCATATGTATTATGGCAATGACAAACCTTAGCAGACTCCCATCCAGTGACTGACTATGCATTACCTTGTACTCATACTGTGCTCAAACAAAGGACAGAATTCTCTGGTTGTGGGGGATAGGAGGTGGCCACATAGAGTAACTCAGATCCAAGGTGATTTAGTTCAAGTAAACAAATGGAAATGTGCATGTTTTCAGAACAAAAGAAAGAGAACAATGGAGTTGATAGCATGTTAAAAAAAACTCAGCAGGGGTGCTACTAGGTGTGAGCTCCAGGGAATTTACGCAGATCTGCGCAGCTTTGGTAAATCTAGTGTTACGTGCTTTAAAACGTCCATGTACACGGTGATAAGGTAGTGTAAGGGTTAGGACCGGTCCACGCCTCTCAGTCCACAGAGTCAAGCAAGGACAGGGGGCCACTGAACATGGCCACCACTTTATATACAGGAGACGAGAGCAGAGCCTTCCCTCCTATGATTGGTTGCTCAGGGCCTACGCTGGGGGCCTCTGATTGGCCCAGATACTTAATTTCCGCCAATCATGGATATTTCCACTACCACTACCTTGATCACAGGGCCGAATAGGCGGAATCAGTGCTGTTCATCAGGATTCCGGATATCCGTGTAACCCGGATATCCAAACTTTTTTACGCTATCCGATTCGGATTCGGGTTCTGGATTTTTAAAAAAATTTGGCTAGCTATCTGCGGATATTTGGGCGCATAACGTGGATATCCGCGGATATTGCGGATATCCGGATCCAAAATACTGTAACTAAGGAGATGACATCCTGGAGCTAATCAGAGGGTTCCCAGCAGAAGCCCTAGCAACCAATCACAGAGGGGAACCCTGGCCAGCCCCACCTGACCTCATTGAGCCAATCAGAGGGCTCCCAGCCTAAACCCTGGCACCCAATCACAGAAAGGAACACTGGCCAGCCCCCTGTATAATAAAGAGGGCTGCCATGATGAGACATATTGTCTTAGCTTGCTGAATGCTCACTGAGAGACATGATCCAGTGCTGGTGGCCTAGCAAGGGTTGTACACAGTTATAAACCTAAAGCTGTTCAGTGATTAACCCCCTTCGCTACTATCACTACACTTTTGTTAAATCGTTAATTAGCTTGATTGATGTCATAGTGTGACAGTCAGAGTGTGTGCTCCAGTGCTGCTGGGCCTAGTAGCAAGGGCTGTACACAGTGATAAGCTGTTCAGTGATTAACCCCTTCACTACTATCACTACACTATTGTTAAATCGTTAATTAGCTTGATTGATGTCATTGTGTGACAGTCAGAGTGTGTGCTCCAGTGCTGCTGGCCTAGCAGTGATAAACTGAAAGCTGTTCAGTGATTAACCCCTTCACTATCACTAAACTATTGTTAAATCATTAATTAGCTTGATGTCATTTGTGTGACAGTCAGAGTGTGTGCTGCAGGCAGCTGCTATGTGTCTGTGTGTGTGTGCTGTGCACAGACCAGGCCAGCTGCTGCCTGCTGCCCAGCTATGAGCCTTAGGTATAGGTTAGGTTAGGGATTAGGGGATAGATTACTGTGTTATTGTGTAGTTAGTACTGTAGTACTGCAGTCATTGCTAGTAGTTGTTAGAGTAGTAGTACTACTGTGTTAGCTTTCTACAGAACTGTTGTGCTGTGAGCAGTGGCAGTGTGACAGTTAGTGTGCACTAGTGTCTTCTCCTCTGCTGTCTGACTGTCACTCGGCACTTGGCTCGTGTCACGTGGCACTTGGCACGTGTCACGTGGCACTTGCCTCGTGTCATGTGGCACTTGCCACATTTCCCTTGGCACTTGCCACATGTCACATGGCACTTGGCACGTGGCACTTGGCACGTGTCACTCTTGGCACGTATCACGTGGCACTTGCCAAGTGTCACATGGCACTTGCCAAGTGTCACGTGGCACTTGCCACGTGTCACTTGCAAGTGCCACGTGACACGTGCCAAGTGCCACGTGCCAAGTGCCACGTGACAAGTGACACGTGACACGTGACAAGTGCAACGTGACACGTGACAAGTGCCACGTGACACATGCTAAGTGCCAATTGCAATGTGCCACGTCCGGCATGCTCCTGGCACACATTACACCTGCTGCTGCTGCTGCATTGCACTGCACTTGCTGCCTGTGCAGCTCCCACCGCCAGGCCAGGGTGCCACAGGCCACTGATACCACCTATAATTAACCCAAAACACAATTGCTGCATAATTTTTTGGAGGTGTCTTGGCTGAAAACTGTCATGTCCCAATTGTGCGGTTGGACTTTGGACACAATGGCCCATATGCAATTAAATTTTTCACCTGACTTTTCTCCTAGGTGATAATTTTAAACTTGTCGATAAAATGCTTTTTAAGCCACCAAAAAAAAAGAAAATACTCAAAATAATTTTGATAGTACTTTTTCACTTACTTTTTGGTACTTTTTTAGTTGAAAATTGCTGAAAAGTTATTTTAAATCGAAGATGAAAAATTATCTCCTAGGAGAAAACTCAGGTAAAAAGGTGAATTGCATATGGCCCCATGTGTGCTGCACGACTGCTGTCTGGAACCTAGGCCTAATGTTAATTGACAGCCATTTTTTTCTTTCTCTGGGGGGATTTTAAGTCCCAATCATCAATTAGTGTTCCCCTTTACAAAATAATTATGCTAGATGCCTCATATACCCTAAAAAATGTTTTTAAAGCAATTTAAAGGCCACTTCCGGGTTTTCCTATCCGGATATCCGAGGACCACAGGCTTAAACCCCCCTAAAGACCAGGCCATTTTTCACAAATTGGGCAACTGCAGCTTTAAGGCCTTGCTGCAGGGCCACACAACTCAGCGCACAAGTGATTCCCCCCCCCCCCCCCCCTTTTCTCCCCACCAAGAGAGCTCTCTGTTGGTGGGGTCTGATCACTTTCCAGCTGTTTTTTTTTTTTTATATATATTTTTTTATTTATTTCTACAATAAATGTAGCTATTTTTTTTTATTATTCCCCCCCCCCTCCCTCCCCCGCTATCCAATCAGCATGATCGGCTGTCATAGGCTTCAGCCTATGACAGCCGATCAAGCCTATGACAACCAATCACTTTCCTGCCTAGAGAGGGGACAGCCATGTCACACGGCTGTCCCAAGTACAGCACTGCCTTAGATCACAGCGCTGTACTGTGTTTCTAGATGGAGGTTTTGCCACCATCTAACAGTCTCCGAGCGGCGATCACCGATGGGAGACTGAAGGCGGCTTGGAGCTCCATCATCCAAGCATAGATGCGTGTGCAACGTCACGCACAATTTCCTGCAAACCACACCCCAAGGACTTTACGTTAGGCGGTCCTGGGGCTGGCGCCGTGTGCACGCCAATCGGCGTGATGCGGTCGTGTAGTGGTTAATTGCTGCCTAAGTATAAATAGGTTGTGGCCTATTTTTGGCTCTAGAGCTTGTTTGTGTCTTTTTTCAGCTGTTTTGATCTGGTCTATTAATGAGTGGTATTTTTCCGTGGATTCTTTTTTTATTCTGGAACCTAGTTAGATTAATAAGCCCCTGATATAGGCTTTATGCAAGGCCCATAATGTAGCAACATTTATGTCAGGAGTATCGTTAAGTTTAAAGAATTTCAAGATATCTTTCAATATAACCTGTTTGTGGGAGGGATTAGTTATGATGGAAGTGTTTATTTTCTATTGTCTTGGGGGTAATTTAGGTGTCGTAGTAGAGATGGATATCTGTATGGGAGCGTGGTCAGACCAGGATATAATTCCTATGTCTGTAACTCGGACATAGCTAAGGAGATTTCTATCCACTAAAAAATGATCTATTCTGGTGTAAGTTTTGTGTACTCCAGAGTAGTAGGTGTAAAGAACCATGATGTATTCTCCAAGGATCAAATAAATCGTTCCAATTTCATAAGGCTTGTAAATGAGGAGAAGATCTGTTATGTTTAGCTGTAGAGTCAAGTTTGGACACTGTCGCATTCAGATCGCCACCTATGAGGAGGAACCCATCTTTTACTTTGTTGGCTTTATTAATTATTTTTTGCAGAAAAGCCTTAGGGGATTTGTTTGGACAATACTTGTTAATTAACCTCCCTAGCGGTATTGACGGTTATACACGTCAATACAAAACATGCTGTGAACACTCCGTCTGAGGCAGGGAATGCTGCAATGTCTATGCTACAAATAGGCTGCTCATCACTCGTAAGAGGCTATGGGCCTACCTTGTTGGCGTGTGATGGTGGAGAAGTGCGCGGTTTCACCTTTGCAGGGCTCCTGGTGGAGGGAGCACATTCCAGGGATGAAGAGGAGACATCAGTGTAGTGATCCGCCTTGCTTGGGTTGCTTTTGTTTCGTGCGGGCGTCATTTTGGCAAGAGGAGGAAGAGCATGCAGCCTTCTCGGTAAAATAATCCATCAGTTTTTTAAGTCCTTGGCTGAGTTTCTTCCTCTTCTTGGAGGGGTCTGTTTCAGGGCACATTTCCTCCATCTCGGAGGTAGAAGGGAGCAGTGGTGGCATTGCGGTGAGCCGGTATGCAGAGGCTGACAGCGGAGCTCTGTTCTCACACGACCGTCCTGCTTGAGTGGTGGCCACGCCCCCCAGCTATAGCTAGTTCAAGGATTCACCCTCTTTCTCTTATTCCCCTATCCCTTTACACAGAACCTCTCACTTTTCCCCTTTGCCACTTTCCCTTCTTTCTAAGAGGGAAAGACACATATGATGGAGCTTCTAATTATAGCACAACCAAAAATGGGCATGCATTATAGTGGGCGCCGAGGCTGCCCACTATGGGAACTGTGGCTATCAATAGCTGGCACTAAGGGTTATAAGTTGCCCGGGGGAGAGTTATTATTTGCTCGGGGGAATTTAATAGTTGTCCAGGGGGAGGGTTATTAGTTGGGGGGGTTATTAGTTGCTAACCAGGGGAGGGTTCTGTGTGAGAGTAGGGAAAGGTACCAGAGAGCTACAAAATGGCCACCAGTTTCTAGGTCCTTCTGCACCCACCTGTGCATTGCTGCTATCACTGTTGGATTGGATGCACATTTGTATGAAAATGTATTTACCTAGAACTGGAATATGACATCATTAAAACTTTTGATACAATAAATTGCAGTGCTAGATTTTTTTTTTTTTTTTTTTTGATCATGGTGTGAATTATGCCTTTACCATCTCCCCTACCCTGAAAGACTTTATGCTATTGAAGTATTCCACAAAATAAATGGTGGAATTGGCCTGGAAGCAGGGCCGGATTTGTACTTTTTACCGCCCAAGGCCAACTGTACTGTCTATATGGTTGTTTTCTCTGTGTGCCCCAATGAGAATTTTACTTACTTTTCATCATTGGATGTCACAGACAATAAGTATTTTAGTAATACACGTATAGATTATAAGTTGTGTTTTCCTTAAAGAGAACCTGTACTGAGTAAAAATATTTAAAATAAACACATGAGGTAACTTCAAATGAACATTACATAATTACCTTGCCATCAGTTCCTCTCAGAAGCTCACCATTTTCTTCTGACAATAATCCCTTCCAGTTCTGACAATAATTTGTCAGATCTGAAATATATCAGTTGCTGTCAGTAAAATATCAGTTGCTGTCAGTTACAGCTAAGAGGAAAACTGATGTACCAGGTAATGTCCATGTTTCCCTATGGCTCAAGTGGGCGATGTTACAGTTTAACTGTGTGCTGACAAGAAAGCTGTTATGGGTAATGGCCATTTTCAAAATGGAGGACGGAAAATTCTCTTTATCACAGTGAACAAATAGGACGCGGGACAGGAGAAAGACACTGAGGAGTAGACTACATGGGAGGTAAGTATGAGTTGTGTATGCTTATTTTGACTTTTAATTTTCAGTTCAGGTTTTCTTTAAGAACTTTATGTTACACTTGCCATCTTGTTAATGATGGACCCACTGTGTCACCATGAGAATTAGGCTGATGTGTACCTGCAGGGATAGAGCTTACAGGTCTTGCAGGGACGACACAAGTACAGGACACAGAGTACGAAGGGTTAAAGCTGTCCTCGTAGATAGGGATGGCTGCACAGAACAGCTGTACTGCCCCTCACTGAGCCGCCCCTAAAATTCTGGTGCCCTAGGCCATGGCCTATGTGGCCTTGCCAGAAATCCGGCCCTGCCTGGAAGGAATAAAACAGTGCAGTCTGCTCAACCTTTGCATCGGGGTCTGTGCAGGAACCAGGCCACTAAGCCATAGACCAGTAAAATTGAAGAAGTGAGGTTCTGCACAATGCCCCTTAGATAACGTAAACCTTTATTTAATCACATACAATCAGCAACCTGTAGCTAACATGTTTCAGGTGCACAATGGTCCTTAATCATAATTGGTCTGTAGGCACTAGGCAATCCTTTGGTGTTAATCCTTTCATATATATATATATATAACTATATTTAACTGACCTTTTTCCCTCTAACTTGGCGGCATGAGCTGATGCGTGCATCCAATTAAAGGCTCCAGTATGAGCGCCCTTCCATCTGCTTGTCTCCATGTTACATTTCTCATTGAGCTTCAGTATAATTATGTCCTTGACGACATCACAAGCTGAATAGAGTTGATGAACGAAGGAAGCAAGACTGAGATCAATCAGGACTTCTCCCTTCACAAAACCTGCAGGATTGTTAGAACAGTCTATTAAATACATCAAAGTCATGAAGCTGCTAAACTAATTTTATTGTATCTCCTACCTCTTAATACAGTACATGTTCAGCAATAGCAGCAATTTTTTTATTTAACCAATATTCATCCTTAAGTAGCACCAAAGCACAGTGTTGGGATAGGCAGGGTTGTTGCAAGACCCAGTGCAGTCCCCTGCTCTCTAGACTTTCTTCTACAAAAAGAGAGTCACCACATAATATTACGAATTAAGCTGATTTTAAAAGTTGATTAAAAGGAAACTCTTGACCTTTTATAATAAACATAATGTCAACTGCAGAGCTACAAAATATGGTTACTCTCTTAAAATACACCACCTAGTACCTCAGACAAAGGTTTGCCAATACTCTCGGCTGTTTGGACTTTGGATTATAACTCTCTAATACTGATCTGCGCGCTGCAAGTTCATCATCTGAGTACTGGCAGGAGACTTTTGAATACTCTAACTAGCTAGATCAGAGGGTGGTTGGGGTGGAGGGTGGGGAGTGTTGTTGGGATGGGGGGGGGGATTATCGGGTGAGGGGTTGTTGACTGATTTGTTCTTTTTGTGCATGTTGCACACACACACCTATCTGTTATTATCTTTGTTACCGATAACATTTTCCTTACAAAATAATAAAAGGTATTTGAGAAAAAAAGGGAACTGTTGGTCTTTTGTAGCAGGTCTGCAAAAGTGCCTGTCTTTAATTTATCTGTTACTAAAACATAGGCATTAGTTACACATATTTTCGGAAGCACAATACACCATGGGAGTTCTATCAAGCTTCTTGTGTGACCCAGGCTTTCTGCTCTAGTGTCCCAAATCTGCACATACAATGCAATAGATGAACCCACCAGAGAATTGCCATTCAACTCCACATAGGACTTTTCCCTTTCACTTGGGCCGATGCAGAGTCCATACAAAAAAAAACCCAAAAATTAGTGATGGCTCAAATATATCATAATGCAAAATGTAAATGTCTGCAAAATGTATTTCAAACGTAATAATTTGTGTTGGTTTTTGAATTTGAGTTAGCGGTTAATAGCAAAGCCCCATATATGGTAGATTTACTAAATTGGCTAGATATATTAAGGAAAAAATGAGAACAAGGAGAAAAAAAATAAGATAGACCTTGTGGTTTTTGAGAACTGAATGTTAAGGTTACAATAGGAAAAATTGTTTTTAAATGTGGTTAAATGACAGATAAATGTATCCATCCATCTAAAGTGAAAATGTACATATACCCCTAGAAACAACAGTAA
Organism: Hyperolius riggenbachi; assembly: GCF_040937935.1. Classification (NCBI taxonomy): domain Eukaryota; kingdom Metazoa; phylum Chordata; class Amphibia; order Anura; family Hyperoliidae; genus Hyperolius; species Hyperolius riggenbachi. The sequence continues at coordinate 24,614,652 of NC_090652.1, forward strand.
GTTTCTTCCTGGGGTTTTCTGGTGGTCAGTACACAATGCGTAATAATCATTTGTGAAACTCTGGGGCAAGTTGCAATGCTTTTGCAAGAGATTGCTTTGCATTTGCAACACTACTGTATAAGGATCCCCGGCAAATATACCTATTTGCACTGATAAAAATACATTTAAAAATGACATGGGGGCTACGCAACAGATTTCTTTCTTGACATCTTTCCTCTCCAAACTCCAAAAAAACGCCAAGGGGACGATTATTCTAGGAGGGGATTTCAACTTGGCCTTCTCTTCTATTAAAGACAGAAGTAAACCTGTCTCATCATCCACTACCTCTCCCCATGAGCGCAATTCCCGTAAATTTCGAATGTTACTCCGAAAGTTCGGGATGATTGATCTTTGGAGAGTAGCTAACCCTACAGCAGTAGAATATACATTCTTTTCTCCCCCGCATGCCTCTCACTCACGTATCGATTACTTTTTTGCCAAAGCCCAACTTCTTCCTTCCCTAATCGATTCCACCATATCCCCTACGGCATGGTCGGACCACCACGCAGTCATATTAGATCTTGATTGGCTAGCTAACCCACACAAACCACTACACTGGAGGCTAAATGAATCCTTACTAAAAGACAAAACACTCATTACTAATTGTCTAGAAGAATTACAATCCTTTTTCGCAACAAATATAGACTCAGTTACATCCTTTGGCTTAATGTGGGAATCCCACAAGGCCTTTATAAGGGGTTACTTTATTGCGCAGGGTTCTAGGAAAAAGCGTCATACTACAAAAAAATTGCTAGAACTCAATAATTCTCTTACCAAAGCGTTTCACACCTACAAAAGCCACCCAACGCATGAGCACTTCTTGACCATCCAACAACTTAAACTGGACATACACACTCTCCAATCCTCCCAACTTGAAAAAAGTTTAAAATGGACCAGACAGCTGTTCTTTGAAAGAGGCAACAAACCACACACTATACTGGCTAAAAAACTTAATCCACAAAGCACTCAACAGACAATTTACTCAATGAAGGACATTCATGGTGTCACTCATTATGATCCTACCAAAATAGCCAATATATTTACCTCCTTCTATGAGCAACTCTACAATCTCCCAGACCCCTCCTCTAACCCACAATACTCGGAAAAAGTATCCCTCTACTTAGAACAACTAAACCTCCCCAAGCTATCTGAAGAGGAACAACGGACTCTAAACTCACCAATAACCTCAACTGAAATAATAGAAGTCCTCAAAAAATTGCCCTCATCTAAATCCCCTGGTCCAGATGGCCTGCCCTACTCATACTATAAGCATTTTCAGTCAATTCTCATTCCACACTTGGCGACTTTAGCTAACAAAATCATGAACGGGGACAACCCACCTAATTCCCTTTTAAACTCACTAATTACTGTCATCCCCAAGGAAGGGAAAGACCCCCAACTACCTCAGAGTTATCGTCCCATATCCCTTCTTAACTCAGATTTAAAAATTATTACGAAAACAATAGCTAACCGCCTTAACCCTATTCTAACCAGGCTTATTAACAACGATCAGGTAGGCTTTATATTAAATCGACAAGCAGGAGATAATACCCGCAGAGCCATAAATCTGATATCATTGATGAACAAGATGGGAAGGCCTTCTCTGCTTCTAAGTTTGGATGCAGAGAAGGCCTTTGATAGACTATACTGGCCCTTTCTTTTCCAGGTGCTAGAACATCAAGGCTTTGTAGGCTCTTTCCTACATATAATCAGGTTCTTATACTCTACCCCATCAGCTTCAATTAAACTTCCCTTTGCCTCCCCCACTCCTTTCCAAATCCATAATGGTACGAGACAAGGCTGTCCCCTATCCCCACTTCTTTTCGCCCTGAGCATCGAACCCTTGGCAGCAGCAATTCGACAAAACAATAACATAAAAGGAGTTTCTCACGGCAAACATGAATATAAAGTATCATTATTCGCAGATGACATTTTACTTACCATTTCGGAACCCCTGATATCACTTCCAGCTCTACATAACACTCTGAATATATACGAAGCCATATCTGGGTTTAAATTAAACCAAGATAAAACAGAAGCCTTGCCTATAAAAATCCCTCCCAATCTATTAGCTTCCTTAAAAACACACTTCCCCTACAAATGGCAGTCCCACTCCATAAAATATCTAGGAATTCAACTCACATCCACCTATAATACCTTATATAAAAGTAACTTCCCGACCCTGATCCAAAAAATTCTACAAGACTTACACAAGTGGACAGCATATAAGATTTCATGGCTGGGCCGAATATACGCTTTAAAAATGAACGTTCTACCACGCCTATTATACCTATTCGAAACCCTCCCAGTACTGGTCCCATCCTCCCAACTGGCGATGCTTCAATCAGCTTTCCTACAATTTGTGTGGAATCATAAGAGACCAAGAGTACACAAGAATATTCTTCTCTCTTCTAGGGAACAAGGTGGTCTTGGACTCCCAAATCTGCGATACTACTACTACGCAGCACATCTTCGCCAGTTGGGGGAATGGTCTAGCCTAAGGGTTTACACAAAATGGGGTCTCATAGAGGCAACCAGCATGCTCCCTATTTCACTAGCATCTTTAATATGGGCTCATCAACCAATTAAAATCCCCACACAACAAATTCTCCCAACGATTAAGTTTACGCTTCACATATGGCGTTTAACCGCTAACGTGGCCAGGTTGAAATCCTCTCCTTCACCGCTGCTCCCGATACTGGGAAACCCTTACTTTCAACCAGGTTTATCTGAATCATTTATGTCTACATGGTTTAATCTAGGTTTTTTCAACCTGAGTAACTGGATACACCCCCTCACAGGTAAAGTCTATACTAAATCACAGATAGAAGAAAAAAACCCTCTTACTACTAAACTAATCTTAGAATTTAATCAAATTATCCACTTTATTCATTCGCTTATCCCCAAACCACCTACATCTTTTATCCTATCACCCTTTGAACAATTATGCAATCGCAAGGGACACCAAAAGGGCCTGATCTCACAGATCTATGGACTACTCCTCACTAAGTCAGGTTCCTGCACCTTAGACCATCCCTACATGGCCAAATGGTCAAGTGTACTTCCCTCCTCTGTTTCCATAGAAGAATGGTATGAGATATGGGAAAATGCCAAACATTCTTCCATGTGTATCCAAATCAGAGAGAATATATATAAAATCATCTTTCGATGGTATCTTACCCCAGAAAGACTATCAAAGATTTATCCGGGTACTTCAGATCTCTGCTGGAGGGGCTGTAATGAAAAGGGCACCCTGGAACACATATTTTGGTATTGTCCCATCCTCACTCCTCTATGGACCAAGGTCCAAGGCCTTATTGCTTCCACTACTGGCACACAAGTCCCGCTCAACCCCCTCCACATGTTATTAGGCAAGCCACTCACGAAAGTGAACAAACACACAAATCGGTTAGTCAACCACATACTTACGGCCACTAGAATAACCATAGCTTCAGCATGGAAAAACATAGCTCCACCAGATATCTCTGAAGTTATTCTGAAAGTTAATTGGACCAGGTCCATGGAACAACTGACCGCCTCACTAAGAGATACAGAAAATAGCTTCCACAGAATCTGGGACTCATGGCCCTATTCCTCGCCTGTTTACCAACCCCCTTGATTATTAGAAACTATTTTTAACAAACCCTTACACTGACCATAAACTATATAAAGGGATATTTCCCCACCTTACTTATTAATATTTAGACCCCGGCATAATACAACTCTAACCTCTAATACAGCTTTCCAAAATAACTACAGGTAACCTAAGATGATCTATACCTATAAAAGACAGTAGGAACCGTTCCTTTTTCTTTCTTTCCTCCCTTTCTTTCTCACTATAGTTAGGCCTACATTCCATAGTAGGTCAAGATGATAAGAAAAAGTTTGATGCTTCTGATTACAGGATCCAACATAGATGATAAAACCTGTAAGAATAAAAACTACGGGATCTATTATACCTAGCAAAACAGTACTCCAGGTCTAATAGCCCATCTTAAGGACCATAAAACTTTCCTGGACCCTCTATGGGGAACATTTCCCTCAGATCCTTTCGAGAATAACTCTCCCCTGCTCCTGATGGATCCTGCTCCACTTCCTTAAGCAAAGTTCAATTGTTATATATTCTCTCAACAAATGTACAACCTGTTCAGTTATTTATACTATGAAAAGTATATGATGTACATTGGAAGTTTTTCTTTTCTTGTTGAAAATAAAAAAAAAGTATAACAAAAAAAAAAAAATGACATGGGGGCCCCAGATGGTATGGGGGAGCTCTGGATACAGGAGCAACAAAGGCTCCACCTCTTCCCCAGGACTCTCCCTGAACTCTCCCCAAAAGCTTGATGAGCTTTTCCCCACTCAGGTGCCCAGGAGGACGTGGCTTTGCACACCCGGGGGGGGGGTTCATGCTGACATCTGGGGGTCCCCAAGGCAGTCTCCAAATGTCGTCCCATCAGGTGAAAACAGTAAAGGGATACTAAAATACCCCTAACAAAGAGTAAAAAATAAAAACATAACAAAGAGAAAAGTAATTTATTATTCTTAATTAACCATAAACTCTGACCTTTAATTAGCTGTTTGTACCACTATACGTATTTCCCCCCGGGTGGGGGGGGGGTCTCCATCATCAGATGCAAATAGTTTCCCCATGCATTCACTGCTATTTCTGGGGATACAGTATATGTAAATTTTTACTACTGATGGATGGATGCATTTATCTGTCATTTAACCACATTTAACCTCCCTGGCGGTATGATATTTTCCAGTTTTCATTGTTTAAAAGTTTTGCAATTTTTTCACAAGCTTTTAGACCCTAAAAATCATACTGCTAGATACAGTAGATCTGTGGCAGCCCTGCACATTACACACTTTCCATGGATCCAACTCGGGATGACCACTCTGAGCTACAAACGTCTGTCCCGAGCCTGACTCAGGGTTACTGCCAAGGAAGTTAAACCACATTTAAAACCATTTTCCCTATTGTAACTTGAAAATGTGTATTCAAATTCGCAAACCAGGAGAAAGTATACCTATTTTTTTGAATGTCCAGCAAATGGGGCAGAAAGCTACTTTAACAACACTAATTGTAATTAGAATTTGTAATTTTGCATTGACTTGTCATTTTGTGAAATATTAATCTGTAAAAAAAAAGTCATACCCATTGACTTCAATCAATTTAGTGAAAATACATTTTTGCATGCATGCCAATACATTTTTGCACATATGCTCACCTATGCAAGAATGTGTGTCCTCATGTCTATTGACAACTGGTAAAAATTATTTTTCAACCTACTAAAGACTTGCCATTCACCTACTAAAGACTTGCCATTCACCTCCAAATAGGACATTTGTCCTCCCACATGGCCAGATGTAGAGTCCATAAATGTAAACAGCAATAAGCAGTAGTTTTCTGATCATTCTGATAACCTGCCCTGTGAGCAATGTCTAGAGCAGTGGTCCTCAAACTAAGGCCTGCGGGCCGAATGCGGCACCCTGAGGCTTTTTCCCCGGCCCTCCACTCACAACATGTATTACTTATAGATGCAGTCCACTGCATCTTAAAATATCAGTGGTGCACATTCACTGGCTTCCAATCCAATTCTGCATCAGGTGACACTGCTGTCCAATTGGATGACAGGTTGCTCCGAGTATGCTTCACTGTCTGGCGCAAAGAGGTTTTTTACTATCTGCACATGGTATGCTGGGGTCATAATATTTGCACATGCTGTGTTGGGGGCATAATAATCTGCTTTGGTAAAAGGAGTGATCAAGCAAGTAATGTTACCCAGAGTACTACTTATCCGGGGCTTCCTCCAGCCCCTGGCAGCCACTATGTCCCTCACCGCAACTCCGCCACTGGCTCCCGGTCCTTGGCGGTGCCTCGCCAAGTATCCTCTGCTGATCCTGCACGAGCGCCGCTGTCAGTCACCTCCACGTGGTCCGGAACGTACTGTGCAAGCGCAGAACCACTACACAGTACACTCTAGACCACGTGTAGGTGATTGACATTGGCGCTCGCGCAGTAGAGGACTACCTGGTGAGAACTGGGGGCCAGCGGCTGAGAGTGGAGCTGTGGTGAGGGACATAGTGACTGCTAGGGGCTGGAGGAAGCCCCAGGTAAGTAGTACTCTGGGTAGCATAACTTGCTTGATGACGCCTTTAAATGGGAGACAAAAGGGCTGCACGTGTTAACAGGTAATAGTTTACACTACCTAGGTGCAATGTAATGTTTTCTACATCATATTATGTATACTCTGGTCCCCCATTAGTTTTAAGTATGTTGAACCGTCCCTTGACTGAAAATGTTTGGGGATCCCTGGTCTAGAGAACAGTAGAGGGTAAAGAGGCGCCCAATGTATATAAAACACTTTCAAATCAATAAAATGAAAAAAGATTGAGGTGGCTTACCTCACAGACGACAAACTCACTTTAGGTAAGGAGGTTTAATTGAATATTAAACACAGGCAACGCGTTTCGTGGGACCACGCCCACTTGCTCAGGCCAAATAAAAGTGCCCTAGCAGTCTGTATGCCGCATTCGGGGCGCCTCTTTTTTTTTTTTGCTAAGAGAGCGACCGAGTCCAGGACTGCTGGTAGACCTGAGTGGAGTCAGGTTCAAAACACTCCACCTGCCTGAAGTGGTCGGTTGCCCCCTTTTCAACCCACCTTTGTGAGTACCCTTCTATAGAAATATTTTTTAAACCCAATACTTGTGAGATACTGCACCATTTGGGCTCCCGTTTGTCTTTGTTTCTTTCCCTCCAGTACTGGTCTAGAGAAAGGCATTAATATACTAATAGCAAAATACTAGCTGAGAACGCTGGGATTCTCCTAGCAGGTTTTAAGCAATGTCTTTCTCTGTCATTAAAAGCACACGCATTAGTTACATGTATTTGTAAATACACAAAAAGATTTTTGTATAAAACCTCCTGTGTTACCCATGCTTCCTACTCTAGTGAACCAAAGCAGGATTTGAACAGCGAAAGATAAACTTACTGGAGACATACAGTTATTAACACAAATGGAAGAAATGTTGTTTTATACATACCAGAGCTGAACACGTAATGACAATTCATCATAGGAAATTTCAAAGAATCATCTGCAAACTCCATGCCTGGCTTGTCCGAGTAATATGTATCAATGTAATCTCTAGAGTCAAAGTCATCTTTATGGTAGAATTTCTTTGGTCCACAATCCATCTTGGGAGGAATCCTCTCCACTTTGGTTTCTCACTTTCATCTGTAGTTATTTGTCTTTGGTGTTCCCTTTATAGTCATACAGCACCAGGTGGATACACCTATTACTGTGTCATTCTGTATTTTCTCATAGCTGTTTCTCACTCTCACAAGTCAGTCATGGGGATTCAGCTGACTGAGCTGTAACTGATAATAAATTATTAAAAATTATAATAAACTAAGCTGTATATTTGCTAAACAATGACATTGCCATGTGGACTTAAAACCCGACTGTGGAAAAAAATCTTACTGTTTTAGATAACTTTGCAGAATAGAGTTTAAGACTAATTGGGGCTTTTATTGTGTTTTTTCTCAATACGGTGGCATAGATAAGACATTCTGGGCCCCAGTGCAAGTTTTACAATGGGCCCCCCCCCCCCAAGCACTCTATACATAGCAAATGATACGGCACACCAAAACCTGCCAAGGACAACCACAGTGTCAGAGGTGCAGGAAGATGATGGGAAACCGTGTGTTAATGATTACCACTATTCAAAGTATCTATAGAAGTGATTATTACAAGCACTGGATCAATAAAGAGCTAATACTGTGGTTGAGGGAGGGCCCCTCTGGCCCAAGAGTTCCAGCACAGTCGCAACCTTTGCACTGCCTATTGCTATGTCACTGTCCCAATGTAACATTTTGTGTTACCAGTCCATTGGACCTCCATAGATGCCCATGGTTTAATATAAACACCTGGCTCAGCCTCCCATCTTTAATGTATCTGCAGTAAATCTACAATTATTAGCAAGGTAGAATGTTTAGTACTTTGCATGTCTGTAGCTTTTGCAATAAATCTATTTAGAATGTCTGGCTTGCTGGGTCCAGTGGCTTAATTTCATGTTGGCAATGGCATGGCAGAACTATTTTACTAGAGAGAACAATCCACACGTCTCTTTCATTATCGCCTGAAGTAGTGAGAAAATGAATGGGAATAGGCAGCAGCCACTTTTGCCTTGTGAGCCTGGATCACCTAGCCCCTGCCACCCTCTCCCTCTGCTAAGAGATTTAACCTTTGTTGCTTGTTGTATTCCAGAATTGGATTCCGTATTTGGATTCATCATATGAAGGCAACAAGAACGTTCGATGAAAGAACTGATGATGGCATGTATGGGGGGCTCTGCTATGAACCCCATAACTCAGCACCATTGACTTCAATATAAAATGTAAAATGTTGTCTGAAATCGGCCTGTAATTATCCCCAAAGAATTTAGTAAGCGAAATTTGCCTGATTCGCCACAAAATCAAAATTAAATCTTGCTCGCGCGCTCGATCCTTATGTCCTGTGTCTGGAAGACAATGGTGAAGAGCTTAAGTTTGAGTAAATATCACTCATGTCATGACCAACAATTAAGAATTTTTTTTATCATATGATACTTTTCCTGCTTTTCCAGTATCACGGCCTGTATATATCCCTACATAAGCTTGGGGTTCTTGCCACCTTTCACTGATTGATAACAGGCCTTTAGATTGTTTTCAATATTTGAAGACAATTGATAATAACAACACTCTAGCTCACAGGTGTCAAACTCTAGACCCACGGCCAAAATCTGACCCTCCTTGCCGTTTAATGTGGTCCTTGAGGGTTTCAAATGCACAGTATTGTAAGCAGTAAAAGAACAAAAGCACACAATCTTTAAATCTAGGGGAGCACACTGGTGACAATGACTGTTTAAAGCGGACCCAAACCAAACATTTTTTTTTATTAAAAATATTTAGTTGCACCAATCTGACACATACAAAGATAAATAAACACTCCTTCAAGCCTATGAGCATTTCAGTGCATGCTTTGCACCCTTCTCTTTTCATAACTAGGGTTATACTGGGGGCAGCCATTAGCAATTCCTCCATTGCCGGACACCACCTTTTGCCGGATTTTGTCTCGGCAATTTGAAAGGAAGGGAGGGGTTCCTCCAATAAATGTAAAATATTTTATATTTGTCATCATGCAGCTGAAAAAAGGCTGCTATTTATTATTATAATTTAGAAAATAGATTTTATTTCTGAAATCTTGTATTTTTAGTTTGGGTCCACTTTAAGTTGGAGTGCAGCAACAACCAATGGGATCCTGACCTGGCAAAAAAAACCTGTGCATAAACTATGTACTTTTGGGGGTGAATATTTTGCCATTTACATAACACTCCCCCCCCCCCCCCCCCCTCCGCCATGCCACTGTCTGGGTTTTAGTACATTTTGTACACTTTTTTTTTTTTATTGAGGCTGCAGAGATGTCAAGAAGTCAAAAGTGTTGACTTTGACTGTTTGTTTCCACTATTGGCGATCCTATTACTTATATATATTATATATGAACTATATTTTTTTGCATTTTTTTGCACATCATGCTGTATGAACATTGTGAACTATTGTTATTTATATATATTTATTTGTGACTTCATTTCTTTATTATATTATAAATGTACAATTTTGTAGCAGGGACACCAGTATTGTCACTTCTTAGTGATTTTTAAATTGTTTTCAATCCATTGATTACAGTTGAATTTAATAAAGATCAAGTGATTCAAACTTGATTTTCTGGTCAGTGTGGTGCTGTTGTGAGCACTCTCTTGTTCTGCTCACCTGTACCTATCATTACTTGGAATGATAAATATCCAAAGTTCACTACCTGATGCAGATTAGAGATGGGCCGAACGGTTCGCCGGTTACAGGCGAACTTTTGGTGATTCGCCTTCGCCGGCGAAGGCAAACTTTCCCGGAAGTTCGGTTCGCCCCCATATTGCTCCATTAGGGTCAACTTTGACCCTCTACATCACAGTCAACAGGCACATTGTAGCCAATAAGGCTACACTCACTCCTGGAGCCACTCCCCCCCTTATATAAGGCAGGCACCGCCGGCCATTACACTCACTCGTGTGCCTGCAGTAAATAGAGAAGGGACAGCTGCTGGCAGACTCTCATAGGGAAAGATTAGTTAGGCTCTTGTAGGCTTCTTAGCTTGCTCCTTGCTGATTTCTTATTGCAAAAATAGCACCCAACAACAGCTCTTTTGAGAGCTAATCTTGTTCTTGTGATCTTTTTTTTTCTGTGTGTCCCACTGACACTTGTGTTGCATACACAGCCTTGATAATTCATACTGTCTGTGTGTGCCACTGCCAGGCCCAGCACATTCAGTGACTACCCTGTGTGCGGGACAGGTGCACATTGCAATACCCATTACTACATATACCTACCTGTTGTGTTCAGTGCACCCACCTACCTACGTGAGTGCACGCAGTGTGATATACCACACCGTGCATACCTGTTAACTGCACCTGTGTGCCTGCACATTGTATTAGTCAAGTCAGTGCATACCTTTCACTTCATCCCCCCAAATATGGACAAAACAAAAGGCAGAGGCAGGCCACCTGGCAGGTCTGTTCGAGGTCGCGCTGTCGTGAATTCCGTGGAAATTCACAAAATTCAGTGGAAATGTAATGGTGACGGAATTTAGCGCTAGGGGAATTCCACAATTCCGGCGGAACGGAATTTGCTCTTTCCAGTCATCCCTACTGTTCATGTTCACAGCACCTGCGTGACAGCACACAGTGTTATATACCAGCAGTCACTGCATAACTGTTCACTGCACCATTGTGTGTGACAGCTGCACATTTGTAATACCAGTCCGACCGTGCATACCTGTTCATGTTCACAGCACCTGCGTAACAGCACACAGTGTTATATACCAGCAGTCACTGCATACCTGTTCACTGCACCTGTGTGTGACAGCTGCACATTTGTAATACCAGTTCATGCATACCTTTCACTGCACCTGTGAAACAGCACGCACCACGCAGTTTTATATACTAGTCACTGCATACCTGTTCACTGCACCTGTGTAACCGCACATTGTTGTACCAGCAGTCACTGCAACCGTTTCACTGCACCTGTGTAACCGTACATTGTTGTACCAGCAGTCACCTTTTCACTGCACCTGTGTAACCGCACATTGTGGTACCAGCAGTCACTACAACCTTTTCACTGCACCTGTGTAACCACATATTGTTGTACCAGCAGTCACTGCAACCTTTTCACTGCACCTGTGTAACTGCACATTGTATTAGTCAAGTCAGTGAATACCTTTCACTTCATCTCCCCCATAGGGACAAAACGACAGGCAGAGCCAGAGGCAGAGTACAGTGTTCAGAAGGCACGTTCCATTAACTCCCAAGATTGCTAGGATGTAGTTGACTATTTAACACAGAACACCTCATCTTCCTCAGCTTCCGCATGGAACCGTGACATATCTTCCTCCGCAGCCACCACTGCTACTACTAGCACCACATCCACCCCATTTGACACTTCGCAGGAGTTATTTGGTGGGGAATTAACTGATTCACAGCCATTCTTGTTACAAGATGATGGAACTAAGCATGTTACACCACCACCTCATATGTCTGAGTTAGGTGCAAGTATGGACCTAAGGTGTGAGGATGATGAAGTACCTGTTGTTGGTGCAGTTTTTGAGGTGTCTGATACAAGTAAAGCTGTGGAGGATAATGATGATGATGATGATGATGATACTGCCATGGATGTCACGTGAGATCCTAATAGACAAGATGAACAGGGGGACAGTTCAGAGGGGGAGTCAGAGAGGAGTAGGAGGAGACGAGTTGCTGAAAGAAGCAGGGGGTGCTCATCATCATCAGAAACAGCTGGTGGCAGTGTCCGGCGGCATGTATCGCCACCTATGGACAGCCAGCCAACATGCTCTTCAAGGTCAGCTGCTGATGCCACCACAAAAGTGCCATCATTCCAGGGCTCAGCGGTGTGGTTTTTTTGTGTGTCTACCTCAGATGAGAGCAATGCCTTCTGTACTATCTGCGATCAAAGATTGAGTCGTGGAAAGACTAAGACCCACATAGGGACAACTGCCTTATGAAGGCACATGGTGAAAAGCACTAACGGCAATGGGAAGACCACCTGTGTAAAAGCAGCAAAGAAAGGCAAAGCCACCCTCCGCCTCCTCTTCCTCCTTCAGGTGCAGCATCTTCTTCAGCCGCTTTATCCCTTGCACCTTCACAGCCACCCTCCTCCACTCCTCCTCTCACCTTGAGCGCTTCTTCCTCCACTGCCAGTGCCCACAGCAACAGCCAGGTGTCCGTGAAGGAAATCTTTCAGCGGAAGTAGCCAATGTCTGCTAGTCACCCCCTTGCCCGGCGTCTGACAGCTGGCTTCGCAGAACTGTTATCTCGCCAGCTGTTACCATACCGGCTGGTGGACTGTGAGGCCTTCCGAAAATATATGGCGATTTGGACACCGCAGTGGAAGATACCAGACCGCAATTACTTATCTTATCTTAGTTTAGGTGATACCCAAACTGTACCGTGATGTAGAAAGGCAAGTGGTGTCATCTCACAGCGTTGGGTCAAGGGTCCATCTGAGCACGGATATCTGGTCTGCCAAGCTTGGTCAGGGCAGGTACATTACTTATACGGCACATTGGGTCAACCTGGTGACTGATGGCAAGCAGGGAGTACGTGGCTGTGTAGTGGACCTAGTTGTGACACGGTCCCCGGGTTGCAGACTGGCCTTCTGCCACCTCCTCTCCTTCTCCTCCTACTCCTCCTGCTACATTCTCTCCAACTACACACCCCCAGCTCCCCAGGGCCTATGCTGCATGCCAGGTACGACGGTGTCACACCATCTTGAACATGTCTTGCCTCAAAGCCCAGAGTCACACTGGAGCAGCTCTCCAGGCTGCTCTGGACAAACAGATAGATCAGTGGCTGACCCCGCACCAACTGGAGATCGGCAACGTGGTGTGTGACAATGGCAGCAATCTCATTTCGGCTTTGAGTTTGGGAAAGTTGACACATGTAACCTACATGGGACATGTGCTCAATATCATAATACAAATATTTGTGTGCATGTACCCAGGATTACATGAGGTCCTGAAGCAGTCCAGGAAGGTGTGTGGGCATTTCAGGCGGTCCTACACGCCCATGGTGCACTTTACCGATATTCAGTGGAGAAACAACTTGCCGGTGAGGCGCTTGATTTGCAATAGCCCGGCTCGCTGGAAATCAACGCTCCTGATGTTTGACTGCCTGCTACAACAGGAGAAAGCTGTCAAACAGTATCTGTACAACTACAGTGAAAGGACATGCTCTGGGGAGCTGGGGATGTTATGGCCAAAGTACTGGACACTCATGCGTAATGCCTGCAGGCTCATGCATCCGTTTGAGGAGGTGACAAACCTGGTGAGTTGCAGTGAAGGCGTCATCAGCGACTTGATCCCATATGCTTTCTTCCTGGAGCATGCCGTGCGTAGAGTGGTGGATCAAGCTGTAGAGGAGCATGACCAGGAACAGGAGGAGGAGGAAGAGTTTTTGGAAACATCACCTGCGGCATCATCATCAGCACCTGCAGCATCACAGAGGAGGGGGGAGGAGGAGTCTGGGGAAGAGGAGTCAGATGAGGAAGGTGTTTTTTGAGGAGGAGGCAGAAGAACAACCGCAGCAGGGGGCATGTGCTGCTCACCTTTCCCGTGGTATTCTTTGTGGCTGGGGGGAGGAGGAGCACTTACCTGACATCACTGAGGAAGAGCAAGAGGAGATGGCTAGTACAGCAGCATCCGACTTTGTGCAGATGTGGTCTTTCATGCTGTCCAGCCTGTTGAGGGACCCCCGTATAAAAAAACTTAAGGGCAATGACCATTACTGGGTGGCAACACTACTAGACCCTCGGTATAAGCACAAAGTGGCGGAGATGTTTCCAAATCACCAGAAGGCAGAAAGGATGCAGCACTTGCAGAACAAGCTGGCAACTATGATTTACAGTGCGTTTAAGGGTGATGTTGCAGCACAACGGAATAAAGGTGCCACTGCCAGCAATCTTCCTCCTCCTCCCATGTCCACGCAAGCAAGTACAGGACGCTCTAGCAATCTTATGGTGATGTCGGACATGCAGACATTCTTTACTCCCAACGCCTTGCCTTAGCCCTTCCGGATCCACCCTCCACCAATACCTCGACTGGCAGGTAGCCGACTACTTGGCCTTAAGTGTGGATATAGACACTCTGAGCAGCTATGAACCCCTGGACTACTGGGTACGTAGGCTTGACCTGTGGACAGAGCTGTCACAATTTGCCATCCAACTTCTGTCTTGCCCTGCCTCAAGCGTCCTGTCAGAAAGTACCTACAGTGAAGCTGGAGGCATTGTTGGTGAGAAGAGAAGTCGCCTAGGCCACAAGAGATTTCAGTACCTCACCTTTATCAAAATGAATGAGGCATGGATCCCAGAGGGTTCTTGCCTGCCCGAAGACTAAGTCAGTCCCCACACACAGCATCTCTGCCTGCACGCCGTGTGACTGCCTTCTCCGCCACCACCAACCACTCCAGGCGGATTCCTGAATCCTGAACGCTATAATAATGTTTTCTGGTGTGTGTACATGCCTGCCTAATTTTTCTGGCTGCACTGCAGCTGCAACAACAACAAAAAAGGCATGTACATGCCGCAGTGAAGGGGCATGCGTATCACAATGATGCAATGACCGCCGGCTATATGAATGTGTTGGGGTTGGGGGGCACACCTGACCCAAGAAGGTAATAAGGTCATTGTTTCATTGTGGACAGACCAAATTCAATCAGCTGGGCACTCAGTCACTGTTGTTCTGTCATTCAGCTACCTCAGCCTGACCATATGGGCTTGAAAACTGCCATCGCCTGCACTCTCGCCATGGTGCGCACCAGTCCAGCATGGCCGTCACTACACAAACAGCTGTTTGCGGTGCATTACACAGTGAATTTAGTCTGTCAGTGTGAAGCAGTACACTAATTACACTTCCTGATTGATGTACACATGCAAGATTTTTTAAAGCACTTTAGGCCTCCAATTTAGGAATAAAATGTTATTTCTGCCCTTAAACCCTGCTGTGCGTCAAATCCGGATTTTCCCCCGGGACTTTTGCCGTGTATCCCACTCCGCCATGCCCCTCTCCAGGTGTTAGACCCCTTGAAACATCTTTTCCATCACTTTAGTGGTCACAATTAATGTTTGTAGTTTTGAAAGTTCGCTTGAAATCTATGGCAGTTCGAAAAGTTTGCATGTTCGCAAACTTTTTTCGCATGTTCGAGGTTCGCAAACCAAAATCGGAGGTTCACGACAACTCTAATCACCATGGCAGACTTCTATACACAAGTTCAGAAACACCTGCAATCTCACCCTCCAGACACTATCAACCTCTCTGCATCCTCTACTCACTCTACCCTTATTTTACTGACCCTGAGCTAGCAGCTGCTTATTATCACAACACCTTAACTTCAGCTTTTGATTCTGTGGCTCCCTCCTCCACAGTCTACCATCGCTGGGCCCTTCAACAGCCCTGATTTGATGAGGAGATCAAGCTACTGTAATGCTGCTCCAGGCTAGCTGAATGGTGCTGGCAAATATATATATATACATATATATATATATATATATATATATATATATATATATATATATATATATATATATATATATAAGCATTTCCAAAATTACACAGAGGCTTTACACACACTCAGGCAGGTCCTCTCAGCAGCCAAACAATCATACTTTTCGTCCCTAATTTCCTCCCAGTCCCACAACCCTAAACTACTCATTGCTACCTTTAACTCCTTCTAAACCTTTAAACTGTAAGGGCTTTTGGCCAGGGCTCTCTTTCCCCTTCTGTCTCTCAGTGCTGTGTGTTATGAGTGCATATCTTCCATCCCTGTGTAAAAAACCACATAAGTACTTATGTTACAAACCATGTATCTCAGTAGGCCTGAGTCTCTAGTTTTCAGAATGGTAACATTTATGGCTTTTCTTGACTGTTTAGACACTCCATGGGCTTTGCTAAGAAAGAATGACTGTATTAATTTTGGTGCAAAAAATTGGCCTTGATCAATCAATTGGTGCTGCTCATGGTTAATGGTTTATTGTGTAGGCAAAAAACCTATCTGATTATGTATATAGGGTATAATTTTATCTGTGACAAGCGAGAGAATAGAATTTGGGGTGTTTGACATCTCAGGCCTATGTCATTAGATTTACTTTTAGTGGCAAACTTAATGAAAAACAATAAAATTGTTATTTTCATACACTTTGTACCAAAATAAAACACTTGTGCAAAAAAAAAAAAAAAAAAGTGACAGAATTAAATAGTTACCTTAGGGACTCAATTTTTTTAATAATGTATGCCGTGAGAGTGTATTATTACTTTTTGCTAATAAGGGCTTGCAATCATTGGTAGTGTGCAATGAGAAAACGAAAACCACAACATAGAAAACAATACACCTTTATTTTCAAATAATATATTGTCACCATACTTTGTACTAGGGACATGACTTAAATCTTGTGATAACCAAGACAAATAGGCAAATAAAATATGTGAGTTTTATGTACGGTAGCAGTGTTTATTCTAAAACTAAAGGAGATGGCATTTGAAAAATTGTGTATTGTTTCATTTTTTTCCCTTGCTTTTCCCTTTAAAACGCATAGAAAGTAAAGTAATTACTGGAAACAAATATCGCTTCCAAAAAGCCTAATTTGTGGCTAAAAAAAAAAAGGCATAGATCATTTTGTTGTGATAAGTACTGAAAAGAAAGTTATTGGCAAATGAAAGGGAGGAGAGTTGACATGTGAAAATTTCTCTTAGGCTAAAAACTTTGGGGTTGAAGTGTTTTTTTAAATATAGGGGAGGGAGGGAGTTCCCAGTACGTTTTCCAGGTATGGGTCCTAGAATTTTTTTTTTGTTAAACTGTTTTTTATTACATTTTCAAAATTTCTCTTGTCATATAAAGTAGACATATACAATTCCATCTGCAAAAGAGGCAGACAAAAATAGTTACAAAATCCAGAATAGTATAAAACAAAGATGCAGGGCAATCTAAATATTGCAGTATTAATATATACGCAATACAGGAAACTCGAGAGAGACATTTTCAAGAAGAATAAATATCAACCGTGAGGGAAACTGTAGGAGAAGGACCTAAGAAAAGGTCCGGTTACATTACCTATACTGCACATGTAAATGGATAGGAAGCGGGTAGCCGGGTAGCAGTGATGTCGTAATCAGCTAATTATGGCTACACAAAATTTCACATACATTTTCACATTTACTCTTATACGTAGTTACGACTTGCAAATTCAATTGAATTAGCAGAGTGATTCATAATTCTGCCTAAAATTTTGCATAATTTTCACATAACTTCATGCCGACCATGGCAGTGAATAGCAAAGCCCCCATACATGGTAGTGACACCAAAATTGCTACGTATGTTAAGGAGAATAGTGGGTATAAGTCAATTTTCCAAAAAGACCTTGTCGTTTTTGAGAAAATCGATTTTAAAAATGCAAAGAAAAAATGTTGTTTTTAACTAAAAATGACCTTAAAGCGGTATTGTCACCATAAAAATCAAATTTCAGCAGCAACTTGTAACGATCGGTGAAGCACAGAGAGGACCTGATTACCAGTGATCTGCAGAATCACTGGGAATACAGATGTATACCAGATTATACGTGATCTGCAGTATCACTGATAATCCGATATACTAGCTAACCTCTGTTCACCTGAGTAGAGTGTAGTGTTTGGTGTAACAGTAACACTTTGAGGACTAGGCCTCAGTGCAGCAAGGAGTACTGCACAGATTCCTTCCGCAGACCTGAGCTCTCCAAGACGGGAGGAGTCAGACTGACAGTAGGAAGGACAGACTGAAAGTAACCTTCAGGAGGAAGGATCACTAACAGAGCGAGGAACCGCCTCTAACAGTCAGGGACGGATCTAGAACAAGTTGCCCCAAGTTGCGCCTGGGGCAAGGTCAGGTTTTGGCGCCTAAAGTGCCATTCCCCATCCAAATTTTGCCGCCTTTTTAAGAATTCAACAAACTGCGCCTGGGGCAAGAGACCTGCTTGCCCCCCCCTAGATCCGTCCCTGCTAACAGTAAGGTCAGTTCTCGAGGTCAGACAAGCCAGGTCGTACACACACGGACAGATAAAGTACAAGATCAGAAGGCAAAGGCGGAGTCAAAGTACAGGCAGGGTTCAGCAACGGGGTATCAGAAATATCGGGGTACAAAATCAGGAGGCAGAAGCAGAGTCAAGGAATGAGCCGGGGTTCGGCAACAGAGTATCAGAAATATCGAGGTGCAAGATCAGAGTTCAGGAGGGTAGTCAAGGCAGGCAAAAGTGATAACAAATAATCACAATCAAACTAGTACTTTAGCTATCAACAGAATCTAGCTAAGTGTAGGATTACAGCTCCAGCTGGTCCCGGCACACTTGCGGATCTGACTACGGATCTGGGTGCTCCCACATATGTGATCGCACGCCAGACAAAGAGCAAGTGAACCACCAGCAGTATATATACTCTAGGACCTTTCCAGGACCTCCCTAATTGCTGGTCCAATGGGAGCAGTGGAATTTGTCAGCTGACCCAGCTGGTCAGCCGACACCCTTCTAACTGCTATTTAAACTCTGCCTCTGTGCTCGCGCGCGTGTAAGTCTGAATCTTGGTGGACTATCAGTCCCAGCCACACCAGTACTGTTTTGCAATGTATCCAGTGAACTGAGTGCGGGAGCCGCCTCCAATGCGGATTCCGCCGTTCCCAATGCGGATTCCGCCGCTCTGCCTAAGCGGCATGCGGCGTTTTTTCCGCGTTGTGACGCCATGCTGGACGCGGAAACAGCTGCCTCGCCTTGAGAGACAGCGGCTTTTCCGCGTTTCATCACAGTAATCCCCCCCCCCGAGGAGTGGACTCCGGACAACTCCTACCAGGCTTCTCGGGGTGTAAGGCATGAAACTCCCTCCTTAACTCATCCGCATGCATACGCCTCCCTGGTACCCATTGCCTCTCTTCAATGCCGTACCCTTTCCAATGAACGAGATACTGTACCGAGTTTTGTACAGTACGTGAATCAATAATCTTCTCCACCTCATATTCGGGTTGGGCATCTACCAATACAGGAGGAGGAGGAGTGGGACCCACCTGGACTGCTGGTTTAAGAAGGGATACATGGAAAGACCTTACTCCCCGCATGCTGGTGGGAAGGTCAACGGTATATGTAACATCATTAATTTTCCTGACAACCGGGAATGGACCCACAAACCTGGGACCAAGTTTATCAGAAGGTTGTCTCAGGGTCAAGTGACGTGTGGATACCCAGACCAAGTCTCCTGGTCTGAACCTCCACTCCACTGAGCGTCTTTTATCAGCTTGACCCTTCTGACTCAGAAATGCTTTTTCCAGGTTACTTCTTACCGTCCCCCAAAGGTTCCTAAATGACCTTTGCCAGAGCTCCAGGGCTGGGAACGGAGTGGAGACCACAGGCAATGGGGAAAATTTGGGTGATCTCCCTGTCACTACCTGAAAGGGGGAAAATCCGGAGGACAATTTTTTTAAATTATTCTGAGCAAACTCCGCGAAGGGCAAGAATCTGACCCAATCGTCTTGCGCCTCTGCAACATAACACCTCAAAAACTGCTCTAAGGACTGGTTTATCCTCTCAGTCTGGCCATTTGTCTGAGGATGATAACCAGACGAGAATGATAGCTTTATGCCCATGAGTTGGCAAAAAGCCTTCCAAAATCGGGAAACAAATTGCACTCCCCTATCTGAAACTATGTCTTCAGGAATGCCGTGCAATCGGAATACATGTGTAATAAATAACTCGGCCAACTCCTGAGCCGAGGGGAGTCACTTCAATGGCACAAAGTGGGCCATCTTGCTAAAGCGGTCAATTATGACCCAAATGACTGTCATGCCTTCAGATCTGGGAAGCTCACCCACAAAATCCATGGACAGGTGGGTCCACGGCTCACTCGGGGTGGGCAAAGGCTGTAAGGTACCGACAGGTGCCAGCCGGGAGGGTTTGCTCCTGGCACATATCGTACACTCCTTCACATATTCCTTGCAATCTGCTGCCAGTGACGGCCACCAGGCGCATCTGGCCACCAGATCCTGTGTTCTAGATGCCCCTGGATGGCCAGCATTCTTATGCGCATGAAACATCTCCAGTACCTGGAGATGAAATGGCAGAGGAATAAACAAAACCCCTGCGGGCTTCCCTTCCGGGATGTCCTGCTGAAAGGGAGTCAAAGTCTCCTTCCAGTCCTCCCAAGTTCCAGTTGCTGCCAGTATCAACCTCTGGGGAACAATGGTCTCTGGAACGGAGGGCTGTGCTGTCTCTGACTCGAAACACCTGGATAACGCATCCGCCTTAACATTTTTGCTACCTGGAGTGTACATAATAATGAAACTAAACCTGGAGAAGAACAGCGACCACCGAGCCTGGCGCGGGCTCAACCTCTTAGCCCCCTCGATATACTCTAGGTTTTTGTGATCGGTGTAAACCGTGATGGTATGCTCAGCTCCTTCTAACCAATGTCGCCATTCCTCGAAAGCCAACTTGATGGCCAAAAGCTCCCTGTTGCCAATATCGTAATTCCTCTCTGCAGGGGAGAACCTGCGAGAGAAATACGCACACGGGTGCAATCTACCCTGCAAGCCTGACCGCTGAGACAGCACAGCCCCCACCCCAACCTCCGAGGCATCCACCTCTACAATGAATGGGAAAGAGGCATCCACATGTCTGAGGATGGGTGCTGAACAGAATAGG
This sequence comes from Hyperolius riggenbachi, assembly GCF_040937935.1. NCBI lineage: Eukaryota > Metazoa > Chordata > Amphibia > Anura > Hyperoliidae > Hyperolius > Hyperolius riggenbachi. The sequence goes on from NC_090652.1 coordinate 24,635,500, forward strand.
CCCTTCAGGGTGGCAAAAGCCTGTAAAGCCTCAGGAGACCAGTGGGTGGTATCTGCCCCCTTCTTAGTGAGACAGGTAAGGGGAGCAATGACCGTGGAGTACCCCTTTATAAACCGTCTATAGTAGTTGGCGAAGCCAAGAAAGCGCTGAAGGGATTTCAACCCAACCGGTTGTGGCCACTCCAGAACAGCGGAGACCTTGGCAGGATCCATAGATAGGCCCGTGGTGGAGATTATGTACCCCAAGAAAGCGACAGATGTTACTTCAAAGATGCACTTCTCAAGTTTTGCGTATAACGAGTTCTGCCTTAACTGATTCAACACAAACCTCACATGGTTTCTATGTTCAGCGAGGTTGTTGGAGAAGATAAGAATATCATCAAGATAAACCAGAACAAATTTCCCCAACACCTCCCGGAATACCTCGTTAATGAGTTCCTGAAAAACGGCCGGAGCATTACATAGCCCGAAGGGCATCACCAGGTACTCATAATGCCCGTCTGGTGTATTAAAGGCCGTTTTCCACTCATCGCCCCTTCTTATGCGCACCAGATTGTACGCGCCCCGCAAGTCTAGCTTAGAAAAGATTTTAGCATCCGTAATCTGAGTGAACAAATCATCTATCAGTGGCAACGGATAGCGATTTTTTACAGTAATCTTGTTGAGACCGCGATAATCGATGCAGGGTCGCAGGCCTCCATCTTTCTTTTTGACAAAAAAGAACCCTGCTCCAGCAGGGGACCGGGACGGGCGAATGAAACCCTTGGCCAAATTTTCACGGATGTACTCCTGCATGGCCAATTTTTCGGGCCCTGACAGATTGTACAAATGACCCCGGGGAGGTACACAACCGGAACGGAGATCAATGGGACAGTCGAAAGGGCGATGTGGGGGTAACTTATCCGCTGCCTTGGGACAAAATACGTCAGCATATTTCATGTACTGTTCAGGAACCCCCTCCACCTGAACCCTGGTTTGGCCCAAAGTCACCCTCCCTAAACAGTGCTGGTGACAATGATCGGACCATCTGGTTATCTGACCCGTAGCCCAGTCTATTTGTGGAGAATGGACTTGTAACCATGGCATGCCTAGGATGATAGTGGAGGTTGACATATGCAATACAAAAAACTGTAGATGTTCCCCATGCAGTACCCCTAAGGTGACCTTCACCTGCGGTGTCTGTGACAGGGAACGATTCCGTTGCAGAGGAGAATCGTCTACTGCCGTGACCTGAATGGGGGGACTCACTGGAGTGAGAGGAATACCCAACTCCTGAGCAAATTCAGTGTTCATAAAATTAGCCGCTGAGCCTGAATCAATAAAAGCCTCAGTGGCTACAGACTTATTATCCCATGTAATCGTACAGGGGAGAAGCAATCTTTTCTCTTTTTGGGGTGAGAATGGCGTGCCTAGGGTGTCACCCCCCACTACTCCTAGGCAGACTCGTTTCCCGGCTTGTTCGGGCAGTTTCGCTCGACCAATCTGCATTGGTTCGGGCGGAGGCAAGGCCGGAGAGGTTGAGACAGGCGGATAAGGTGTTACTAGGGGAGTAGCGGATGGTGCCGCGTACGAAGTCAACCTGACACGGTGACTGCCCCTAGCCTGCCTCTGATGACGTAGCCTGCGATTAACTCGAATGGCCGATGATATGGCCTGATCAACTGTCTTGGGCTCAGGTACAGTTAACATTAGGTCGGAGACCTCCTCCGATAACCCAGACAGGAAGTAATCTATCAGGGCAAAGTTGTCAAATCTAGCGGTGACGGACCACCTACGGAATTCTGCCGCGTAATCCTCGACCGACCCTCTGCCTTGGCGCAAAAGTTTGAGCTTCCGCTCAGAGGTTGCCGCAAGGTCAGGGTCGTCGTATATCACGGCCATAGCCTTAAAAAATTCCTCAACTGAGGTCAGAGCTCTGAGAGCTGTATCTGTGGGAGGCAGATTGTATGCCCAGGTCTGGGAGTCACCGGTTAACAATGTTTTAATAAAAATGACCCGTTGGGTCTCAGTCCCCGATGATCGGGGTCTCAATTCGAAATATGACAACACTCTACTCCTAAAATTCCGGAAGTCAGACTTGTGGCCGGAAAACGTATCAGGTACGGGCATACGTATGTCAGTACTAGGAGAGGATCGCACTGAATCAACTGACGTCTGGAGGGTTTGCACAGAGCCTTTAAGAGCATCAATTAAGGCTTTGTGCTGGCCCAGTGCTTGATGGATGTTATCCACCAAAGTGGCAAGCACAGACAGAGGGTCAGCTCGTGCGTCCATCAGTATTTTAGGTCTGGCATTCTGTAACGATCGGTGAAGCACAGAGAGGACCAGATTACCACACAGATTACCAGTGATCTGCAGAATCACTGGGAATACAGATGTATACCAGATTATACATGATCTGCAGTATCACTGATAATCCGATATACTAGCTAACCTCTGTTCACCTGAGTAGAGTGTAGTGTTTGGTGTAACAGTAACACTTTGAGGACTAGGCCTCAGTGCAGCAAGGAGTACTGCACAGATTCCTTCCGCAGACCTGAGCTCTCCAAGACGGGAGTAGTCAGACTGACAGTAGGAAGGACAGACTGAAAGTAACCTTCAGGAGGAAGGATCACTAACAGAGCGAGGAACCGCCTCTAACAGTAAGGTCGGTTCTCGAGGTCAGACAAGCCAGGTCGTACACACACGGACAGATAAAGTACAAGATCAGAAGGCAAAGGCGGAGTCAAAGTACAGGCAGGGTTCAGCAACGGGGTATCAGAAATATCGGGGTACAAAATCAGGAGGCAGAAGCAGAGTCAAGGAATGAGCCGGGGTGCGGCAACAGAGTATCAGAAATATCGAGGTGCAAGATCAGAGTTCAGGAGGGTAGTCAAGGCAGGCAAAAGTGATAACAAATAATCACAATCAAACTAGTACTTTAGCTATCAACAGAATCTAGCTTAGTGTAGGATTACAGCTCCAGCTGGTCCCGGCACACTAACGGATCTAACTACGGATCTGGGTGCTCCCACATATGTGATCGCACGCCAGACAAAGAGCAAGTGAACAACCAGCAGTATATATACTCTAGGACCTTTCCAGCACCTCCCTAATTGCTGGTCCAATGGGAGCAGTGGAATTTGTCAGCTGACCCAGCTGGTCAGCCGACACCCTTCTAACTGCTATTTAAACTCTGCCTCTGTGCTCGCACGCGTGTAAGTCTGAATCTTGGTGGACTATCAGTCCCAGCCACACCAGTACTGTTTTGCAATGTATCCAGTGAACTGAGTGCGGGAGCCGCCTCCAATGCGGATTCCGCCGTTCCCAATGCAGATTCCGCCGCTCTGCCTAAGCGGCATGCGGCGTTTTTTCCGCGTTGTGACGCCATGCTGGACGCGGAAACAGCCGCCTCGCCTTGAGAGACAGCGGCTTTTCCGCGTTTCATCACACAACTGGTCTGAGTGTATTAAGTGATAAAGATGCTAATCCTGCATTCAAAACTTTTTTCTGCTGTTATGGTTTGGAGTTATTACATATTATAGGAGCACTGGCCTAGTGCCAAACAGTGCCAAAGAGTTGAATGCTGGGAGTTCTTTTGAATGCTTGGAGTTCTTTTTATCTATAATATAGTCCTCCTCTTCCATTTATTTCCCTGCCTAGCTGATCACTTGTGTTTACAAGCAAGGCTGAGGTGACTCAGTGATTGGGTGTGTAAATAAAAAAAAAAGACTCTGGGAGGAGGGCAGCTAATGAATACACAATGAGCAAGAGAAGGGAGGGGGGAAACAAGAGTCAGGGAGGATATGATGTCAACATTAGCTTGGCAAGATGGCCACTGCCTAGAAAAGGATGTAGCAATTTTGGTAGCAATAGCATGTATGGGGGCTTTGCTATTAACCGCTAAAATTGTGCGAAAATTACGAGAAAGTATGACATATTACTATTACATACAGAATTAATTACAATTTTCTCCGAAATTTTGCATTACGATCATGATGTGTAATTGCAAATTTCGATGCAAAATTTTGCATATGCGAAATTTTGGCCCACCACTGGAGTTTAGCTCAAGGGAACATAAGTAGACAAGATGAGACAGTACGGTAGAGGATACATAATAATAGAAAAGATAAAAAAAGAGGAAAGAAAAGAAGAAACAGGATCCCAATCCAATAACAAGGGGAGAGGGGGCCACACCAAGGGTAAGCTAGTGAAGGTTGTAGGGTTGTCAGAGAGCCCAGAACATTCTAATGGCAGCTCTAGCTGCATAGGTGCACATGCTTTGAGATGAAGGAGGCAGGGGCGTAGGAATAGGCCCTGCAGCCCCTGCGCCCGCGGGGGGGCCCGGCCCCCCCCCTGGGGCCCGCTCGGGGCCGTTTTGTGGGTGCTGGAGGGGTGGCAGCATGAGTGGAAAGCCTTGCCCACAGTCGGCGGGGAGAGGGGTAGTTCCCCCCTCTCCCTCACCTCGGGGCTCTCCCCTCTGCGCTCCCCTCCAGCTCGTAAGTGTCTGTGGGGCTGTGGTGGGCAGCGAGCGGCGGGCAGATACATACCTGCTTCCGTGCGTTCCATCGGAGACTTCTCCCTCTAGCGGCTAACGTCACTTCCGGAAGTGACGTCAGCCGCTAGAGGGAGAAGTCTCCGATGGAACGCACGGAAGCAGGTATGTATCTGCCCGCCGCTCGCTGCCCACCACAGCCCCACAGACACTTACGAGCTGGAGGGGAGCTGGAGGGGAGAGCCCCGAGGTGAGGGAGAGGGGGGAACTACCCCTCTCCCCGCCGACTGTGGGCAAGGCTTTCCCCTCATGCTGCCACCCCTCCAGCACCCACAAAACGGCCACGAGCGGGCCCCCGGGGGGGGGGGCGCTCAGAAAATCTGCAGGGGGGCCCGGTGGGGCCTAGTTACGCCCCTGGAAGGAGGGCAGCAATCTTGACCTACTTGGTCTTGGAAGCTGCGATAAACATAGCAGCTTTATAATCAGTAAGTTTACTGTCATCCCTTCTCCTCTGCACTGCACAATAATCAATAACAAAGCCTAACTTGCTGAAGGCATTTTTCACAAAGCTTTCATCATATTTAAGAATATGAAATTTTTCTCCTGCAACCAGAAAATAAGATGCATTTATTAGCCCACCTAGTATTAGGTGGCCTCCAGGTCTTAGCAACTTTGAGATTTGTTCCAGGTTTCTTATGTATTTGTCTTCATTGCTGCTGATGAAATCCAATGTCAATAAACTGGTGACACAGTCGGCAAGCGGAAGCTCAACAGGATGAGTTATATTCTCATTTTCAAAGTCACATGATATCACGTGACTGATGGATGTCTTTAGCTGCTCATCCTTGTCCAGAATTTCTGCACTGAAATAAACACATAAATTACAGAGGCTTTAACATGATCACATCAGATTTAAGAAGTCAGTCCTCGATGGAACCTTACCCTGATTTATCACTGATAAGTGGTAAATCGGACCTCACTTATTTAGAGTAACTCTCCACCCCCCTTTGCTACTTCTGCCTAACTCTCCTCTGGTTAAAAAGGCTAGTTTAACACTATGCTGAAGGGGTACCATATCCAGGGCTGGACTGGGAAACCAAAGGCTCCTCCAGCTCTTGATGTGCCACTGACCTAAATTCTCTGCTCCCTCTTTAAGGGCCCCACCCAATGCTCCCTCCTGTCTATGGTAGTGGCAATCGAAGCAAGAATATGCTCACCTAAACCCGGGCCAGCTGGATTGGGTGAGCATCTCCTTGCTTCTGCTACTCTGCATAAGGAGTGAGCGCACTAGACAACAAGGAAATCAAAATGTGGAGGGGGCCAAAAGAGGACTAAGGAAGCAATATGGGGATGGGGACCACTAGACCACCTGGGAAGCAGTAAGGGGATGGGGACCACTAGACCACCTGGGAAGCAATATGGGGATGAGGAGACACCAGGGCTTGCTGAAATGGAGAAGGTTGACCACAAGAATACCAGGAAAGCTGGATTGGAAGCACTAGACCACCGGTGAAGTAATATGAAGAGGGGGATTACTAGACCACCATGAAAGCAAAATGCGGAGGGGGACCACTAAATTATGAAGGGATACTGTGGGGAAATAAGGGACCACTACATCACTATAACCTATTTTTAGGAAGATGGACTATTAGACACACTACCAGTGTCAGGAGAGAGGTGTGTGGAGGATGGAGCACAGTGCAACATGCAGTATGGGGAGGTAAGGGGGAGAAAGGCTCTCATGAAATTGTGGGATACAATGCAATTTGTAATATGAGGGGGGAGGGGGGGTTGAATGGACAATAGATTTCACATCACTTTTACTTATTTACTGTATATAGCAGTAATATTTTCTATAGCACTAATCTGATTATTAACATATGTATGATAATTTACTAGAGCATTACTTTTTATTAACCACTACCCGACTGCTCTTCATATTAAAAATGTCCAGTTTGTCTCTGTTAATGGAAAACAGATGTATTAAAATTTACCTGCCGCTGCGCACATGCCTACATGCTCCCGCCTAGCGTACCTGCCAGTGCCAAGACTGACACATCATTGATTGGTGAACGGGAACATTTGTTCCCAGAGCTAATCAAAGTGCCTGTAATGGGAAAATCAAGGCTTCAACAAGACACCAATGATCTTTCCTGTAAAAACACTGTTTATGTGCTTCGAACTTTGTTCAGAGCACACAGAAAAGTGTGTGTGGGGATATCTAGATCTAGTGATTAAAAAATACCCTGCTTCCCATAGTTAACATAGTTAACAAAATAAAACACTTTAAAAAAGTGACAGCATTACTATGTATGTCATAAGGGTATAGTACTGTTAAATTGGCAAAATAAATGTTGAGTTTTATTAACCCACTTAATTTAATGAATTAGCAAAAAAATTGGAAAGGTCTAGTTGGAAAGGTCTAGTGTTGGGCGAACATCTAGATGTTCGGGTTCGGGCCGAACAGGCCGAACATGGCCGCGATGTTCGGGTGTTCGAGCCGAACTCCGAACATAATGAGGACCCGAACTTTCGTGCTTTGTAAAGCCTCCTTACATGCTACATACCCCAAATTTACAGGGTATGTGCACCTTGGGAGTGGGTACAAGGGGGAAAAAAATAGCAAAAAGAGCTTATAGTTTTTGAGAAAATCGATTTTAAAGTTTCAAAGGGAAAACTGTCTTTTAAATGCGGGAAATGTCTGTTTTCTTTGCACAGGTAACATGCTTTTTGTCGCCATGCAGTCATAAATGTAATACAGATAAGAGGTTCCAGGAAAAGGGACCGGTAACGCTAACCCAGCAGCAGCACACGTGATGGAACAGGAGGAGGGTGGCGCAGGAGGAGAAGGCCACGCTTTGAGACACAACAACCCAGGCCTTGCATGAGGACAAGAAGCGTGCGGATAGCAATTTGCATTTTATCTGCATGCAGTCATAAATGTAATACAGATAAGAGGTTCCAGGAAAAGGGACCGGTAACGCTAACCCAGCAGCAGCACACGTGATGGAACAGGAGGAGGGCGGCGCAGGAGGAGAAGGCCACGCTTTGAGACACAACAACCCAGGCCTTGCATGAGGACAAGAAGCGTGCGGATAGCAATTTGCATTTTGTCGGCATGCAGTCATAAATGTAATACAGATAAGAGGTTCCAGGAAAAGGGACCGGTAACGCTAACCCAGCAGCAGCACACGTGATGGAACAGGAGGAGGGCGGCGCAAGAGGAGAAGGCCACGCTTTGAGACACAACAACCCAGGCCTTGCATGAGGACAAGAAGCGTGCGGATAGCAATTTGCATTTTGTCGGCATGCAGTCATAAATGTAATACAGATAAGAGGTTCCAGGAAAAGGGACCGGTAACGCTAACCCAGCAGCAGCACACGTGATGGAACAGGAGGAGGGCGGCGCAGGAGGAGAAGGCCACGCTTTGAGACACAACAACCCAGGCCTTGCATGAGGACAAGAAGCGTGCGGATAGCAATTTGCATTTTGTCGGCATGCAGTCATAAATGTAATACAGATAAGAGGTTTCAGGAAAAGGGACTGGTAACGCTAACCCAGCAGCAGCACACGTGATGGAACAGGAGGAGGGTGGCGCAGGAGGAGAAGGCCACGCTTTGAGACACAACAACCCAGGCCTTGCATGAGGACAAGAAGCGTGCGGATAGCAATTTGCATTTTGTCGGCATGCAGTCATAAATGTAATACAGATAAGAGGTTCCAGGAAAAGGGACTGGTAACGCTAACCCAGCAGCAGCACACGTGATGGAACAGGAGGAGGGCGGCGCAGGAGGAGAAGGCCACGCTTTGAGACACAACAACCCAGGCCTTGCATGAGGACAAGAAGCGGGCGGATAGCAATTTGCATTTTGTCGGCATGCAGTCATAAATGTAATACAGATGAGAGGTTCAATAAACAGGGACCGGAAACGCTAACCCATCACAGATGTTCATTGTTCATGTTACTTGGTTGGGGTCCAGGAGTGTTGCGTAGTCGTTTCCAATCCAGGATTGATTCATTTTAATTTGAGTCAGACGGTCTGCATTTTCTGTGGAGAGGCGGATACGCCGATCCGTGACGATGCCTCCGGCAGCACTGAAACAGCGTTCCGACATAATGCTGGCTGCCGGGCAAGCCAGCACCTCTATTGCGTACATTGCCAGTTCGTGCCAGGTGTCTAGCTTCAATACCCAATAGTTGAAGGGTGCAGATGGATTGTTCAACACAGCTACGCCATCTGACATGTAGTCCTTGACCATCTTCTCCAGGCGATCGGTGTTGGAGGTGGATCTGCACGCTTGCTGTTCTGTGGGCTGCTGCATGGGTGTCAGAAAATTTTCCCACTCCAAAGACACTGCCGATACCATTCCCTTTTGGGCACTAGCTGCGGCTTGTGTTGTTTGCTGCCCTCCTGGTCGTCCTGGGTTTGCGGAAGTCAGTCTGTCGGCGTACAACTGGCTAGAGGAGGGGGAGGATGTCAATCTCCTCTCTAAAGTCTCCACAAGGGCCTGCTGGTATTCTTCCATTTTGACCTGTCTGACTCTTTCTTCAAGCAGTTTTGGAACATTGTGTTTGTACCGTGGATCCAGAAGGGTATAAACCCAGTAATTGGTGTTGTCCAGAATGCGCACAATGCGTGGGTCGCGTTCAATGCAGTCTAGTATGAATTGAGCCATGTGTGCCAGAGTCCTGCCAGAATCCTCATCATCCTCTTGTGAGCGTTGTGATAGTTGTGATGCATCATAGTCGTCACCTTCTTCCTGGTCTGCTTCTGCTGACCATTCGCGCTGAATTGTGGAAGTCCAACGTGCACCGCTCTGGCCCTCGTCAGTGGTGGCATGAAATTCCTGCTCCAACTCCAGCTGTTCCTCCTCCTCTTCTTCGTCATAGCTGCTGGGGCCAGCGTTTCCTGAGGCAGATGGCCTGATGTTGGTATCATCACGCTGATCGTTTTCTCCTTCAGATTCCCCCAGTTGCATCATGACAGCTGTTTCCTTGATTTTCAACATTGACTTCTTCAGTAAACACAGCAGTGGTATGGTAATGCTGACTGAAGAGTTGTCACTGCTCACAAGCAACGTGGATTGCTCAAAATTTTGGAGGACTTGGCAGAGGTCCAACATGTTGGCCCAATTGGATCCACAGAAGCTTGGCAGCTGTCCGGATGCGCCTCGGTACTGCGCCGTCATGTACTGGACCACTGCACTCTTCTGCTCGCAAAAGCGGGCTAGCATGTGCAGCGTAGAATTCCAGCGCGTAGGGACATCACACAGCAAGCGATGGTGGGGGAGATTGAAGCGCTCCTGCATCTTGGCGAGTGCCCCCGAAGCAGTACTGGAATTTCTACAATGTTTGGCCACTCGTCGCACCTTCAACAGAAGATCGGCCACGCCTGGGTTTGTCCTCATGAACCGCTGAACTACTAGGTTCATCACGTGCGCCAGGCAAGAGGTGTGTCAGCTTAGCCAACCTTAAAGTGCGAATGAGATTACTCCCATTATCACACACAACCATGCCCGGTTTCAGGTCCAGCGGTGCCAGCCACAAATCCGTCTGTTCCTTTATTCCCCTCCAAATTTCCTCCCCTGTGTGCTGCTTATCCCCAAGGCAGATCAGCTTCAGCAACGCTTGCTGACGCATGCCAACAGCTATGCTGCACTGCTTCCACGATCCTACTGCTGCTGGGTTAGCGTTTCCGGATGAGGTACAGCTTTGAGATGCGTTGGAGGAGAAGGAGTCAGAGAGGTAGGTGCTGCTGTTGTTATCCAGTGGGAGGGACGGCGGTGCAGCTGTTTGCGGCGTGGGCAACACCCGCGCCGTAGCAGGTGAGGAGTCGCTGCCAGGCTCTACAAGGTTCACCCAGTGTGCGGTAAGGGAGATGTATCGACCCTGGCCGAACGCACTCGTCCAGGTGTCAGTGGTGAGGTGAACCTTGCAGGCAACGGCATTCTTCAAGCTTCGGGTTATTTTGCTGACCACGTGCTCATGCAACTCAGGCACTGCAGAGCGCGCAAAGTGGTAGCGGCTGGGAACCACGTAACGTGGGATGGCCACTGACATCATGCCCTTGAAGCTGTTTGTCTCCACCAATCGATATGGCAGCATTTCACAGGCCAGAAGCTTGGCTATGCTGGCTGTTAGTGCCACGGCCCGGGGGTCATTTGCTGGTAATTTCCTCTTGCGCTCAAACATCTCCGAGACAGACAACTGAACCGTAGGGCTGCACACTGAAGGGCTGTTGGTTGTTGTGTTTGATGAAGACTGGGAGACCTCAAGAGCACTATTCCGGAAAGTGACAGTGTCAGCGTCGTCTGATGTTTGTGAATGTTGTTGTGAACCACGCAATGGCTGGGCTACTGCTGCTGCTGAGGAGGGTCTGGTGGTGAGTCTGGTGACCCCAAGGGAGGCAGTGTTGCTGGTACCCTGTCCTGCCGCGTTTGCCCACAGAGTGGGATGTTTGGATACCATGTGGCGGGTCATGCTGGTGGTGGAGAGGTTGTTAATATTTTTCCCCCTGCTCATGTGGGTCTTGCACACCTTGCAAATCACCATGGTACCATCCTCACTGCAGTCTTCAAAGAAAGGCCAGACTTTGGAGCACCTGCCTTGCTGGCGATTTCTGTTTGCGCCTCTTTTGCGTCTCACTTGAACTTCCAGGCTTGTGGTGCCTGAAATTTCGCGCCGCCTACCTTGTGGCACAAGGCGAACTCGTGCAGCAGTGGGTTCTTCAACAGACTCATCTGTGCTGCTACGACGGCGATGTTCTCCTTCACATACAAAATCTGGGTCTGTCTCAACATTGTCCAAACCCTCCTCTTCCATCTCCTCAAACTCGTCATATGTGATTGTGGGCCGCCGCCGTGGAGTAGAGCTCCCCAGAACAACCTCTGCGCAGCTCACTCCAACGTCGCCTTTCAGATCTTCTCGGCCGACCTCCTGCAATTGAAACCCCTCCTGCCCAACTTGCTCTGGGATTTGGGTTTCAAAGTCCTCGGACTCGCCTTGCATTTCAGTGCACGGTGCATTTCCCACAGTAAATGGTTGTGAATCTGGGCACAACATTTCTGGCTGTTCCATTGACCTTTGAAAGGTGGAAGTTTGTTGGGCTGGGAATAGCTCCTGCGAATACCCCATTGTGTCCTGAGGAAATTCTTCGGACTGGTTATTTGGCAGTTGTGTGCGTGGTGTCGCTGCCGGTTGTGTCAGCTTTGTGCCCACTGGCTCCTTGTTGTAACTGGCTGAGGACTCGGACCTCGTGCGTGATGTGCTGGTGCTGCTTAACCCACTGCTGGACGCTTGAGAGGTCATCCAATTAAATATCTGGTCCTGTTCTTTTGGATTTGTGAGGGTTGATTTCCTGGACAACATGGGCGGTATTGAGTGGGTTTTCTTCGGTGCTCCACTGTGGCCTGTACGTGAACCGTCAGGGGAAACACCTCTTCCCTTGCCCCTCCCTCTTTCACAGGATTTCTTCTTCATTTCACTTATCCTTAAAGTACACGCTGACTGGCAGCAGTACAGTGGCAGTACAGAAATGCTATACAGTGGTGGGTGAGCGGTGTACTACTGTTCCCAGCAGAGACACAGAGTGGCATTAAACACAATGCTATACAGTGGTGGGTGAGCGGTGTACACAGAGTGGCAGTAAACACAATGCTATATAGTGTGGGTGAGCGGTGTACTACTGTTCCCAGCAGCGACACAGAGCACAATGCTATACAGTGGTGGGTGAGCAGTGTACTACTGTTCCCAGCAGCGACACAGAGCACAATGCTATACAGTGGTGGGTGAGCGGTGTACTACTGTTCCCAGCAGAGACACAGAGTGGCAGTAAACACAATGCTATATAGTGTGGGTGAGCGGTGTACTACTGTTCCCAGCAGCGACACAGAGCACAATGCTATACAGTGGTGGGTGAGCGGTGTACTACTGTTCCCAGCAGCGACACAGAGCACAATGCTATACAGTGGTGGGTGAGCGGTGTACTACTGTTCCCAGCAGCGACACAGAGCACAATGCTATACAGTGGTGGGCGAGCGGTGTACTACTGTTCCCAGCAGCGACACAGAGCACAATGCTATACAGTGGTGGGTGAGCGGTGTACTACTGTTCCCAGCAGAGACACAGAGTGGCAGTAAACACAATGCTATATAGTGTGGGTAAACGGTGTACTACTGTTCCCAGCAGCGACACAGAGCACAATGCTATACAGTGGTGGGTGAGCGGTGTACTACTGTTCCCAGCAGCGACACAGAGCACAATGCTATACATTGGTGGGTGAGCTGTGTACTACTGTTCCCAGCAGAGACACAGAGTGGCAGTAAACACAATGCTATATAGTGTGGGTGAGCGGTGTACTACTGTTCCCAGCAGCGACACAGAGCACAATGCTATACAGTGGTGGGTGAGCGGTGTACTACTGTTCCCAGCAGCGACACAGAGCACAATGTTATACAGTGGTGGGTGAGCGGTGTACTACTGTTCCCAGCAGCGACACAGAGCACAATGCTATACAGTGGTGGGTGAGCGGTGTACTACTGTTCCCAGCAGCGACACAGAGCACAATGCTATACAGTGGTTGGTGAGCGGTGTACTACTGTTCCCAGCAGCGACACAGAGCACAATGCTATACACTGGTGGGTGAGCGGTGTACTACTGTTCCCAGCAGCGACACAGAGCACAATGCTATACAGTGGTGAGTGAGCGGTGTACTACTGTCCCCAGCAGCGACACAGAGCACAATGCTATACAGTGGTGGGTGAGCGGTGTACTACTGTTCCCAGCAGCAACACAGAGCACAATGCTATACAGTGGTGGGTGAGCGGTGTACTACTGTTCCCAGCAGCGACACAGAGCACAATGCTATACAGTGGTGGGTGAGCGGTGTACTACTGTTCCCAGCAGCGACACAGAGCACAATGCTATACAGTGGTGGGTGAGCGGTGTACTACTGTTTCCAGCAGCGACACAGAGCACAATGCTATACAGTGGTGGGTGATCGGTGTACTACTATTCCCAGCAGTGACACAGAGCACAATGCTATACAGTGGTGGGTGGGTGAGCGGTGTACTACTGTTCCCAGCAGCGACACAGAGCACAATGATATACAGTGGTGGGTGAGCGGTGTACTACTGTTCCCAGCAGAGACACAGAGTGGCAGTAAACACAATGCTATACAGTGGTGGGTGAGTGGTGTACACAGAGTGGCAGTAAACACAATGCTATATAGTGTGGGTGAGTGGTGTACTACTGTTCCAAGCAGCGACACAGAGCACAATGCTATACAGTGGCGGGTGAGCGGTGTACTACTGTTCCCAGCAGAGACACAGAGTGGCAGTAAACACAATGCTATACAGTGGTGGGTTAGCGGTGTACTACTGTTCCCAGCAGCGACACAAAGCACAATGCTATACAGTGGTGGGTGAGCGGTGTACTACTGTTCCCAGCAGCGACACAGAGCACAATGCTATACAGTGGTGGGTGAGCGGTGTACTACTGTTCCCAGCAGCGACACAGAGCACAATGCTATACAGTGGTGGGTGAGCGGTGTACTACTACTCCCAGCAGCGACACAGAGCACAATGCTATACAGTGGTGGGTGAGCGGTGTACTACTGTTCCCAGCAGCGACACAGAGCACAATGCTATACAGTGGTGGGTGAGCGGTGTACTACTGTTCCCAGCAGCGACACAGAGCACAATGCTATACAGTGGTGGGTGAGCGGTGTACTACTGTTCCCAGCAGCGACACAGAGCACAATGCTATACAGTGGTGGGTGAGCGGTGTACTACTATTCCCAGCAGCGACACAGAGCACAATGCTATACAGTGGTGGGTGAGCGGTGTACACAGAGTGGCAGTAAACACAATGCTATATAGTGTGGGTGAGCGGTGTACTACTGTTCCCAGCAGCGACACAATGACTGGGGGGACCCTGGCTAGCCTGGCTGGAGAGAGAACTACCCTGCCTGCCCACCCAAAGCTAAACCCACAGACAAATGGCGGAGAAATGACGTGGATCGGGTATTTATTTACCTGAACCACGTGACCCGTTCGGCCAATCAGAGCGCGTTCGGGTCCGAACCACGTGACCCGTTCAGCCAATCACAGCGCTAGCCGAACGTTCGGGGAACGTTCGGCCATGCGCTCTTAGTTCGGCCATATGGCCGAACGGTTTGGCTGAACACCATCAGGTGTTCGGTCGAACTCGAACATCACCCGAACAGGGTGATGTTCTGCAGAACCCGAACAGTGGCGAACACTGTTCGCCCAACACTAGAAAGGTCCAATCCATACTTATTGAGTATTGAAGGAATAAAGGACTTACGTGTATTTATCAAAATCAGATAGAATGCAAAAAAAAGATCAGCTGCCAAATATGTATCTTGTATCTGTATCTGTAGACACATTTGAGTACTAAACATTTTTATTTTCTTTGTGTGGGATTCGGGATTATTAGAGCTACATTACTTCTCATCTCAGTGTTGTTGTTTTTTTGTTGTTTTTTTTGTTTTGTTTTGTTTTTCAAAAAAAATTAGGTAAAAAAATTCAAAATTACACCCACCTGCTGAACAATACTGGTTCATGAAATGGAGGGGGTTTGTGTGAGAAGGGGCAGAAATACTTGCTAAACCTTTTGTGCATGTCAAGGACAAGGACCTCATCCTCACCTACCTTAATGCTTGTGAAGGTGGGGGCAATTAGCTAATGCATATGATAGTAGGTCCCAAGGGGTGTATGGTGGAATATTTGCTTTCCAATTACTGCTCCAGCACTGCAAGCCAACCAATTCTGGGACCACCACTGGGCTAATTAAACTGCCACATGTGCAGCACACACCCCCACCAACCGACCACTTACCAGATTCAATGCCACTCCTGTTATACTGCCAGCTCCATTACAGCCATGAGGGGCCTCTTGATTGTGGTGTCTGGGGCAAACGCAGAGACAATTTTTTTAAGTGGATGTTCTACTACCAATCATAAGGAATGGCATGCCTCACAGTTGGTAGTCTTACAGTTTTGGGTATTGGAGCAATAATTAGCTGGAGTCTAGTTTTAGGCTATGCACATTTCTTTTACATATATATGAAACATATGTCCCTTTGGTTGTTCCTCTAGATTCCTACACTGAACTGTGGCAAACCAAGAAATTTAGTACTGTAATTGGTTTTGAAGTGCACCTGGGAACTTTGTACTTCTTGACAAATTAAATAGCGAAATTGGCCCGAAATTGGTGTTGATTGTCTAATAGGCTGTATTTACAAGACATCTCACCTCTTTCCCTCTAACTTGGCGGCATGGGAGGATGCGTGTGCCCAAGTAAAAGCTCCAGTACGAGTGTCCTTCCATCGACTTGTCTCCATGGTACATCTCTCATTGAGCTTCAGTAAAATTATGTCCTTGAAGACATCACAAGCTGAATAGAGATGGTGAATGAGGGAACCAGAACTGATGTCAATCAGAACATCTCCCTTCACAATACCTGCAGGGTTGTTAAAACAATCTATTAAACACATCAAAGTCATGAAGCTGTTAAAGGATTTTTAACGTATTTACTATCCCCTAATACATGCATTTTCACTGATAGCAGCAATTGTTTTGTAAATTAAACCAATAACCAACCTTAACCTCCTTAGCGGTAATTCCGAATCAAGCTCAGGATGGAAAACCGTAGCTCAGAGCGGTAATCCCGTGCCTGAGTGAGTTATATGCAGGAGCTGCTACAGAGCTCTCTGTGGTATGGTTTTCTTTCTTCTTTTTTTTAGGGTCTAAAAGCTTGTGGAAAAATTGCACGGCTTTTATACTAAATCTGGAAATAATCATAACGCCAGGAAGGTTAAGTAGCCCTGTGTTGGAATAGGCAGGGTTGTTGCAAGACCCATCGCAGTCCCTGCTCTCTAGACTTTCTGCTGCATTAACCTTCCTGGCGGTAACCCCAAACGTAGTTCGGGGTAAGCCGCGCAGGAGGTTTTCTCCGGCCCTGCTTGGTGGATTTTCTTAATTTTTTTTTTGCTGGACGCTGCTAGCACTTTGCTAGCTGCCCCAGCACACCGATCGCCGCTGCCCCGCGCCCGATCGCCGCTATCCGTTGCGGCGCCCCCCCCCCCAGACCCCGAGCGCTGCCTGGCCAATCAGTGCCAGCCAGCGCCGAGGGGTGGATCGGGACTCCCAATGACGTCACGACGTCGCTGACGTCGGTGACGTCATCCCGCCCCGTCGCCATGGCGGGGGAAGCCCTCCAGGAAATCCCGTTCTTTGAACGGGATTTCCTGATAGGAGATCGCCGAAGGCGATCGAAGCGGGCGGGGGTATGCTGCTGAGCAGCGGCTATCATCGGCTGGGCTCGCTACATGATTTAACAACAAAAAAAAACAAAAAAAACCCTGCCGTGCTGCCTCCTGGCGGAATTTTTCATACCGCCAGGAGGGTTAATATTATGAATTAAACAATTTTTAAAAAGTTTAATTTAAAGGCAACTTTTGGTCTGAAACACTGCCTTTCTTTAATTGTCAATAAAACACAGGCATTAGTTACACATATTTGCCATAGCATGATACACTACATGAGGTCTGCCAAGCTTCTTGTGTGGCCCACACTACCTACTCTAGTTTTCCAAAGCTGTACATACATTGTTATAGATGAATCCACCAGAGACTTGCCATTCACCTTTACATAGGACATTTGCCCTTTCACATGGTCAGATGCTAAATTCCATACAAATAAGTAGCGATAAGCTTGAATTTCACACAGTAGTGATTTTGCTGCTACATTTGCTGCCAAATTTAGAATTATGACACCAAATCGTAATCTAAAATTTCAACATTTTGCGATTTTTTTTTTCAACGATTCATCGTAATTAGAAAATTGTAGTTTTTACTTTAATTCATGATTTTGTGAAACATAAATCTATGTGAAATGTGCTTTCTCAACCATATTGACTTCAATTAATTTGGTGAAAAGAATTGTTGCATGCATGCCCATACATTTTTGCACATATACTCAACTAAGCGATAATGTGCTTTCTCATGCCTATTATCACGTTAGTGAATTCCGTAAATGTAATTTCCTGTAACATGCAAAAATCGGGCAATATTAAGCAATGCAAAATTGTAATAATGATCAAGATTGTATCTGCAAAAATGATCTGAAAATTCCCAAAAGTGAAATGATCCATTACGATTGACACAATAAATAAACAAGGACGATAAGCAGTTTGAGCATTCTAATAACCTGTACTGTGAGCAATGCCCATAGAAAGGCATTTAGGATATTACCAGTAAAATACTAGCTGAGATTATCCCAGTAGGTCTTCAGCAGTACCTGTCCCTGACATTAAAAACACAGGCATTAGTTACATGTGTACATGTGCAAACCTCCTGTGTTACCCAAGCTGCCTACCTTAGTGTTCTATCCAAAGCAGGATGTGAACAGCAAAAAATAAACCTACTAGACACTAGAGTTGGGCCGAACCTCCAATTTTAGGTTCGCGAACTTCCGCAAAAGGTTCAGTTCACGAAAAAGTTCGCGAACCGCAATAGACTTCAATGGGGAGGCGAACTTTCAAAGTTTTAAAAAATTCTATCAGCTGGAAAAATGATAGAAAACATGTTTCAAAAGCTCTAATACCTGGAGCCCCACCTAATTGAGTGAAATACACATCTCTGCTGGAGGACCCACCCCTCCTCCCTCCTCCAAGCAAGGTCCTTTATACCATTTGCCTACCTACACTAATTAGTTATGGGACAGCTGCTACACACTCTGCTAGGGAGATTTTAATCTCCCTCCTACCCTTCTACCCATTCCCTCCTCCCTCCTACCTCCTACCGGAGAGAGGAGGGTCTCTTCTGCCAGGGAATTATACTATTTTAAAAACCAGTATACATCATACCATAGCTGGGAATACATACATGAGTATACATCATACCATAGCTGGGAATACATACATGAGTATACATCATACCATAGCTGGGAATCGAACCCAGATCTCACTGTGTGGTGGGCATGTCACCCTAAGCACTGTACCACTACAGAAGTAAGTGAAGCTAGCCTAAAATTTAACATTTATGCTCAATGCAATAGAACCATTAGGTTGCTTAAAGGAGAACTGTAGTGAGAGGTATATGGAGGCTGCCATATTGATTTCCTTTTAAGCTATACCAGTTGCCTGGCAGCCCTGCTGATCTATTTGGCTGCAGTAGTGTGAATCACACCAGAAACAAGCATGCAGCTAATCTTGTCAGATCTTACAAAAATGTCAAACACCAGATCATACCATAGCTGGGAATCGAACCCAGATCTCACTGTGTGGTGGGCACGTCACCCTAAGCACTGTACCACTACAGAAGTAAGTGAAGCTAGCCTAAAATTTAACATTTATGCTCAATGCAATAGAACCATTAGGTTTCTTAAAGGAGAACTGTAGTGAAAGGTATATGGAGGCTACCATATTGATTTCCTTTTAAGCAATACCAGTTACCTGGCTATCCTGCAGATCCTCTGCCTCCAATACTTTTAGCCCTAGACCCTGAACAAGCATGCAGCAGATCTGGTGTTTGACATTTTTGTAAGATCTGACAAGATTAGCTGCATGCTTGTTTCTGGTGTGATTCACACTACAGTGGCTGGATAGTGTACTGGTTAAGGGCTCTGCCTTTGACATGGGAGACTAGGGTTTGAATCCTGGCTAGGTCAAGTACCTATTCAATAAGGAGTTCAAGGCAAGATCCCTAACACTGTAGGGTGGCCTCTTGAGCGTGTCCCTGTGGCTGCAGCTCTTGAGCGCTTTGAGTCCGACAGGAGAAAAGCGCTATACAAATGTTTGGATTATTATTATTATTACTGCAGCCAAAT
Organism: Hyperolius riggenbachi; assembly: GCF_040937935.1. Classification (NCBI taxonomy): domain Eukaryota; kingdom Metazoa; phylum Chordata; class Amphibia; order Anura; family Hyperoliidae; genus Hyperolius; species Hyperolius riggenbachi. The sequence continues at coordinate 24,654,826 of NC_090652.1, forward strand.
AGATCAGCAGGGCTGCCAGGCAAGTGGTATAGCTTAAAAGGAAATCAATATGGCAGCCTCCATATACCTCTCACTACAGTTCTTCTTTAAGCAACCTAATGGTTCTATTGCGTTGAGCATAAATGGTACATTTTAGGCTAGCTTCACTTACTACTGTAGTGGTACAGTGCTTAGGGTGACGTGCCCACCACACAGTGAGATCTGGGTTCAATTCCCGGCTATGGTATGATGTATACTGGTTTTTAAAATAGTATAATTCCCTGGCAGAAGAGACCCTCCTCCCTCCGGTAGGAGGGTAGGCCAATTAAAATCTCCCTAGCAGAGTGTGTAGCAGCTGTCCCATAACTAATTAGTGTAGGCAGACAACTGAGTCAAATGGTATGAAGGGACCTAGCTTGAAGGGAGGGTGTTTGACAATAACATGTCTGCTGACAGTGAAATGGAGGCTAAAAATTTTGCTCAATACAGCATTATGGGGCAAATCGAACTTCCTCAAAAGTTCGCCTGATGCAGGCGAACGCGAACCCCCAAAGTTCGCCTGGAACCGTTCGCCGGCAAACCGTTCGGCCCATCTCTACTAGACACATATGGCTGTGCTATACATACCAGAGCTGAACAGGTAATGAGAATTCACCACAGGGAATTTCAATGAATCTTCTGCAAAGGCCATGCCTGGCTTGTCGGAGTAATACGTCTCAAGGTGGTCTCTAGAATCAAAGTCATGCTCGTGGTAGAATTTTTTTGGTTCACAATCCATCTTGTAAGGATCCTCTTTGCTTTGGTTTCTCACTTTCCACTGTGGTTATTAGATTTTGGTGTTTTCTTTGTAGTTATACAGCAGCAGGTAGATACACCTATTACTGTGCGATCCAGTATATTTCCATAACTGTTTCTCACACTCACAAGTCAGTCATGAGGATTCAGCTGACTGAGCTGAGTACCAAATGATTGACAATTATAATAAACCTAGTATTTGCTAACCATTTACATGCTATGTGCAATTAACCACTTGAGGACTGTAGGCTTACACCACCCTAGTGACCAGGCTATATTTTACAATTCAGGGATCTACATCTTTAATAGCTCACTGCAGGGCCATAACACTTAGCAGACAAATGAATTTTGTCCCCTTTTCTTGCCACCAGCAGAGCTTTCTCTTGGTGGTATCTGATCGATGCTCCTATCTATTTTTTGCACCAGGTGCCAGCCTAGGTGAGGATGACAGGTGATGGCAGGTGGGGAGACACAGCAGCTATGCGTCCACACAGGACATATTCTAAGCTATACTAACCAGTTCATGAATGATCCAGTTCTTTTTACCGTATTTTTCGGAATATAAGACGCACTTTTTCTCCCCCAAAAGAGGGGGGGAAAAGTCAGTGCGTCTTATATTCCAAAGGATAAAAAAAATTGCCCAAAAATGTCACCTGGTCGATCTCGGCGGCAGCAGCATTGGCAGCCTGTCAGCTTGCAGAGGTGCATGATGCGATCAGCATCGGGCACTGCGGGCAGCCAGTGTGACTGCTGCGTGTGTGGTCCACACTTTCCCCGCAAAGTAGGCGGCAGTGACGGTAGCAGTAGTGAACATACTTCACCTCAACCTTGGAACCCGCGGTGATCAGCAGCTGTTCCGGTATCCTTTGTGTCCCTGGCATCCGCTCCCCCTGCGAAGTAATTACCGGTAAGTGGTGGCAGCAGCTGCGGGCATCCCTCACCTCATCCTCGGAGCCCGCGAGATCAGCCGCACGTCTCTCTCTCTCTTTCCCTCAAGTGCCGGTACTTCCTGGTCGCGTCATTACAGATGCGACCAATGACGCGACCGGCACTTGAGGGAAAGAGAGAGAGAGAGAAGTGCGGCTGATCTCGCGGGCTCCGAGGATGAGGTGAGGGATGCCCGCAGCTGCTGCCACCACTTACCGGTAATTACTTTGCGGAGGGAGCGGACGCCAGGGACACAAAGGATACCGGAACAGCTGCTGATCACCGCGGGCATCAGGTCAGGGTAAGTGATAACAACTGTGCCCGGGGAAAGCCACAAAAGGGGACTTGAGGAGGCCACAAGGGGAGACTGGAGGGGAACACCAAGGGGGATGGGGTAGGCCATAAAAGGGACACGGACAGGACACAAGGGGCCACAAGAGGCAGACACAATGGCAACAGGGGGAAGCCACAAAGGGGGCAGGATGGGGCCACAATGGGGGGGGGGGGCAGGAGGGCAAACAGAGGAGTATACAAGGGGGACTTGAGGAGGCCACAAGGGTAAACAGGAGGTGGACACCAAGGGGGGCAGGGGTAGGCCAGAAGGGGGCACAGAAGGAGGACACAATGGTGAAAGGAGGAGGCCACAAGGGGGGGGGGGGCAAGAGGAGGCCACAAGGGGGGGCAGGAGGTGCACAGCAAGGGGGACAGGAGAAGGATGCCCAAGGGGACAAAATAATTGGGGGGGGAGAACATCTACAAGACACCCTTGGACTATAGATGCACCAGGTTTAATATTTTTTTTTTCCTGCTTTTTGCCCTCTAAACCTAGGTGCGTCTTATAGTCCAGAGCGTCTTATATTCCGAAAAATACGGTAATTAATTGAATCAAATGAATCGGTTCAGAGCTGATTCATTCAATTCAATCCAGTAAAAAGAACTGGATCATTCATTAATCGGTTAGTATAGCTTAGAATGCGTCCTGTGTGGATGCATAGCTGCCGGCTCCCGCTGTCTCTCCCCACCTACCTTCACCTGTGTCACCCTCACCTAGCCTAGCACTTGGTGCACCCTTGGGTGCACCAGGTGCCAGCCTAGGTGAGGGTGACAGGTGAGGAGGTAGGGAGGACCGCGGGTGCCGGCGCTATGCATCTGCAGGGCGCATTCTAAGCTATAATTAGTATAGCTCGTGGGTGATATTCAATCAACTTAATCGAAGATCGCAAGATGAGAGGATAAGGGCATGGGACATTTTCGAAGGATATTGGCGTGGGAACTTTTTTTAAAGGTACAGGTAAGTATTTCTGGTTAATTAAGAACATTAAAGGACTTTTTTTGTGGTTGTGTTTTTATTTAATTTAACCCTTTGTGGAAATGAGTAAGGGGTACTTTGTACCCCTATACACATTTCTCCTGGGAGGGGGGTGGGCATCTGGGGTCCCCTTCCTAAAGGGGACTCCCAGATGCCACCATGAACCCCCTCCCCAGGGAGCCATTGCCCCCACCTCTCGTGCCCCATGGATTAGACAAGGGCTCAGGGGGAGAGGGGAAGGTTTGGCCGCCCCTCTCCCCTGGAGCCCCCCCATACCATGGACCATGCGGGCTGGTATAGCTCAGGGTGCGAAGCCCCATGTGGCCAGGGCTCCGCATTCTGGCTATCCCAGCCTGCATGGGGACAAGGGGTTACAGACAGCTCGGCAGGGAGACCCCATGTCATTTTGGGGGGAAATTTCCCACACTCTGGACATAACAAATACATTAAAAAAAAATTGTTTAATTTTTTTTTAAATATCGTTTCCCACTATCTTTTTAACATATCCTGCAAAATTTGATGTTGCTCGGATGTAATGGGCCTTTGCTATTAACTGCTAAAGTCGGCGGGTATTGTTTCCCACAATCTGTCATTTAAATGTATACGTTTTTTTCCTTTGAACATTTAAAATCGATTTTCTCAAAAAGTATAAAGTCTTCTTGAAAAAAAAAATGTTTCCTCTTGTAGTCAGTGACCCCCTCCACGAACCCTGCACATTTGGTGTTTCTACTATGTAACTGGGCTTTGCTATTAACCCTTAAAGTAGGCGCCATTAAAGTATCAAACCCAAACTTTTTTGAAAAAAAATTGTGGTTCACGTCGAACAAGAACCGCTGGGGTTCGCGTGAACAAGTTCACGGGCGAACCGTTTGAGTCATCTCTATCAGTAAATGGTTAATACATAATCAAAATATTATCTGATTTCAAAATGAAAGGTTTGAACAACGTGCTTTATATATAAGTAAGTGTCTGGTTGAAATAAGCCAACACAGACCCCTCCCCCCCTTTTTTTATGTGTTTATACATGTTAAGGTTACAAAAGGAGACAAATAAATAATTGTTCTGTGAGATATTACTAAATGATCTGTGCCTGTCAGTAAACATTAACATAAATATTCCATAGTGCATGGCTAAAGTGTCTCATGCATAACCGTAGCCATAGGTGTTCAAAAATAAAACAGTAAAGACAGTTATCACATAGACAACATATACCATTGGGTATTGGAATAAAGGGCATGTACTGTGAAAAGGAGAATTACCTAAAACACTCAACCACAAATTATAGTGGGGCTATAATGAATGTGCATGTCCCAAAGGGGAATAAAGTGTACATCTAAAGGCAAGGTCAAAATACTTACCAGCCACAAACTTTAGCCAAGCATTGACCTCTTCTAGGGCATCCAGTATGCTCCGGTCTTTTAAATAGAAGATTAATACCAGACTGATCTTCACCCTTTTCTGGGAGGTGTGGAATGACATGAGCCACAGCTACGTCATCTGTGGAGAATCACAGGTCCTGGTAACCGGTATAGTGTTGATTGAACAGTGTTCGCCACTGTTCGGGATTTGGCAAATTATGTGGTGTTCGAGCTTGCGGCGAACACCATCCGAACACCTCAGTGTCCGGGATGGATGCTCGGCCACGTGGCTCGAACTTGTCCGTGGCCGAACGTTCGGCCGAACTTGGCGTGTCTCGCGCTGTGATTGGTCGAGCGGGTCACGTGTTCGGGTGCATAAATACCCGAACGCGCGTGATTGGCGCCATTTGCTTTGGGGTTTAGCTTTGGGTAGGTAGGGAGTTTAGCGTAGCGTACTGTCTGCCAGTGCCAGCCACAGGGCCCCAGCCGCCAGCCTCACCACTGACAACAGCACCCACAGAGCCTCACTGCTAGCCAGGCCAGCCACAGTGCCCCAGCCCAGTGATGCTCATCCAGATTCCGGATATCCGAGTATTGTTTATTAAAAAAAACACTTTCAGTGCCGCCAAGTGGGATCACTTGCGTACCACCAATCCACAAATATATTCTGTGACTTTTGCTGAGTATTGTTTATTAAAAAAACACTTTCAGTGCCGCCAAGTGGGATCACGTGCTTACCACCGATCCACACGTATATTCTGTGACTTTTGCTGCATATTGTTAATTAAAAAAGCACCTTCAGTGCCGCCAAGTGGGATCACTTGCATACCACCAATCCACAAATATATTCAAATATATTCATGCTACAAAAGTCACTGAAAATGAAAATACGTGTGGATTTTTAACACCTTCAGTGCCGCCAAGTGGGATCACTTGCATACCACCAATCCACAAATATATTCAGTGACTTTTGCTGAGTATTGTTCATTAAAAAAACACTTTCAGTGCCGCCAAGTGGGATCACTTGCGTACCACCAATCCACAAATATATTCTGTGACCTTTGCTGAGTATTGTTTATTAAAAAAAACACTTTCAGTGCCGCCAAGTGGGATCACTTGCGTACCACCGAGCCACACGTATATTCTGCGACTTTTGCTGAGTATTGTTTATAAAAAAAACACTTTCAGTGCCGCCAAGTGGGATCACTTGCGTACCACCGATCCACTTGTATGTTCTGTGACTTTTGCTGAGTATTGTTTATTAAAAAAACACTTTCAGTGCCGCCTAGTGGGATCACTTGCGTACCACCGATCCACACGTATATTCTGTGACTTTTGCTGAGTATTGTTTATTAAAAAAACACTTTCAGTGCCGCCAAGTGGGATCACTTGCGTACCGCCAATCCATTCCACACATATATTCTGTGACTTTTGCTGAGTATTGTTTATAAAAAAAACACTTTCAGTGCCGCCAAGTGGGATCACTTACGTACCGCCAATCCATTCCACACGTATATTCTGTGACTTTTGCTGAGTATTGTTTATTAAAAAAACACTTTCAGTGCCGCCAAGTGGGATCACTTGCGTACCGCCAATCCATTCCACACATATATTCTGTGACTTTTGCTGAGTATTGTTTATAAAAAAAACACTTTCAGTGCCGCCAAGTGGGATCACTTACGTACCGCCAATCCATTCCACACGTATATTCTGTGACTTTTGCTGAGTATTGTTTATTAAAAAAGTACTTTCAGTGCCTCCAAGTGGGATCACTTGCAAACCATCGATCCACACGTTGTGACAAAGTCGATACCCAGGAGGTAATCGATTTGTCCCAGGTTGTGTTGGATGGGAGGTACATTCCACCTGGGATCAGACGCTACATCCAGTAGCAGCTCCGGAATAAAGGTATTGGCTGTCTGTCACATGGACAGAGGTTAAAAACCTTACTTGGGTCCGGAACTGACCAGATGCAGAGTGGGCGGGCGCATCTGGTCGCCAGATCCTGGGTGGATCGATTGCTCTGTGTATGTGGGCTTCTGCTGGAGTCAGGCTCACACAGGGTTAACAGAGCAGCTTTGAAAGGCTGGAGTAGGAGGAGAGAGAGGGGGTGTGACCAGCAAGGTCTGACAGTCTGCTGGGAAAAGACTTCAGTTTGCTTTCAGGAAGCTGTTTTTGCTCTGGAGAGAAAGTGCAGGCTGCACGTGGAGTTTGCTGTGTTCCTGATATTGAAAGCTGAATGTAAGCTGCTGGCCTGGACTGGCCTTTTGTTTTGTCGTTTGAACTGTACTTTACAAACTGCCAAAAGACTGCTGTTTAAGAAGCCTGCTGTCCAATAAACTATTGTTTGCTTTGGAAACTACACCTGTCTGTGCTGCTATCTCCCGCTGTGTACTCACCATTTGCAGCTGATCCCTCACAACGTATATTCTGTGACTTTTGCTGAGTATAGTTTATTAAAAAAACACTTTCAGTGCCGCCAAGTGGGATCACTTGCGTACCACCAATCCACACTTATATTCAGTGACTTTTGCTGAGTATTGTTTATTAAAAAAACGTTTTCAGTGCCGCCAAGTGGGATCACTTGCGTACCACCAATCCACAAATCTATTTTGTGACTTTTGCTGAGTATTGTTTATTAAAAAAACACTTTTAGTGCCACCAAGTGGGATCACTTGCGTACCACCAATCCACACGTATATTCTGTGACTTTTGCTGCATATTGTTAATTAAAAAAACACCTTCAGTGCCGCCAAGTGGGATCACTTGGCTACCACCAATCCACACGTATTTTCAGTGACTTTTACTGCATATTGTTTATTAAAAAAACACTCACTTTCAGTGCCACCAAGTGGGATTACTTGCGTACCACCAGGTGCGCAAAGGTTGTTCTGATGATCTGTACTCCACCGCACACATATGAGCCCACCATGAGTTCCTCACAGACCTCCACTGTGAGCAGCACTCCCAACAACAGCAACAGCCAACGCCCCACGCAAGTTATAACATCCACTCCAGCAGCCAGTGATCAGCAGTAGCCCTCCCTGGACGAGAGTGTTGTGTCCCTTGGTCCGGTGCCAGGGCGATTATTGAGGGCTGCCGTTGAGGAGATGATGGGGCCTGATGTGGAGGAGGAGGTTAGGCTCAGGCCAGCATCCCAAGTTAATGTTGAGGACGATGAGGGGTCTGTGTCTGGGGATGTTGGGGTGGCAGAGGTGGTGGGGGGGTCAGGAGAAGAGTTCTATGATGATGATGATGATCGGGACCATCTATATGTGCCTCAGACCCCAGAAAACATGTTTTATCGTGTGTGTAGGTACTAAAATCTGCGTTCCCACTGCCCGGGTCCACCGATGCATATAATTTTTGGGCAGCACTATCAAACTGTGGTACTATCAGTGAGTTGCCATGGTCCTTCTGTGCTGCTGCACTGACCATCCACTTTGTCCAGTGCCAGCATTACATGATCACGTGGTCGGCAAAATCACCTGAAGCCTGAAAAATGCCGTTGCCTGCAAGGTTCACCTCACCACTGACACCTGGACGAGTGCGTTTGGCCAGGGTATTTAAAGGGCACTTCCGGATTTTCTATCCAGATATCCGAATAGGCCAGATATCCGCGGATAATGCGACCGGATATCTGCGTTCACTGGGATATCTAAAAGGCCGGATTCGGATATCCGAACCGGATCCGGATATCTAGGTATCCGGATTGGGGTCAATTCGGATTTTAAAAAGCACAATCTGAGCAACACTACCCCAGCCTCACGCTGACAGCAGCACCCACAGAGCCTTACTGCCAGCCAGGCCAGCCACAGGGCCCCAGCCTCACCGCTGACAGCAGCACCCACAGAGCCTTACTGCCAGCCAGGCCAGCCACAGGGCCCCAGCCTCACCGCTGACAGCAGCACCCACAGGGACTCACTGCCAGCCAGGCCAGCCACAGGGCCCCAGCCTCACCGCTGACAGCAGCACCCACAGGGACTCACTGCCAGCCAGGCCAGCCACAGGGCCCCAGCCTCACCGCTGACAGCAGCTGCAGCACCCAAAGGGCTGTTAAAAATCCACACGTATTTTCAATTTCAGTGACTTTTGTAGCATATTGTTTATTAAAAAAAACACTTTCAGTGCCTGCCAAGTGGGATCACTTGCGTACCACCAATCCACAAATATATTCAGTGACTTTTGCTGGGTAATGTTTATTAAAAAAACACTTTCAGTGCCACCAAGTGGGATCACTTGCGTACCACCAATCCACAAATATATTCAAATATATTCATGCTACAAAAGTCACTGAAAATGAAAATACGTGTGGATTTTTAACACCTTCAGTGCCGCCAAGTGGGATCACTTGCATACCACCAATCCACAAATATATTCAGTGACTTTTGCTGAGTATTGTTTATTAAAAAAACACCTTCAGTGCCGCCAAGTGGGATCACTTGCATACCACCAATCCACAAATATATTCTGCGACTTTTGCTGAGTATTGTTTATTAAAAAAACACTTTCAGTGCCGCCAAGTTGGATCACTTGCGTACCACCGATCCACACGTATGTACTGTGACTTTTGCTGCATATTGTTTATTAAAAAACACTTTCAGTGCCGCCAAGTGGGATCACTTGCGTACCACCAATCCACACGTATATTCTGTGACTTTTGCTGAGTATTGTTTATTAAAAAAACACTTTCAGTGCCGCCAAGTGGGATCACTTGCGTACCGCCAATCCACACTTATATTCTATGACTTTTGCTGGGTAATGTTTATTAAAAAAACACTTTCAGTGCCGCCAATTGGGATCACTTGCGTACCACCAATCCATTCCACACGTATATTCTGTGACTTTTGCTGAGTATTGTTTATTAAAAAAACACTTTCAGTGCCACCAAGTGGGATCACTTGCGTACCACCAATCCACACGTATATTCTGTGACTTTTGCTGAGTATTGTTTATTAAAAAAGTACTTTCAGTGCCTCCAAGTGGGATCACTTGCGAACCATCAATCCACATGTATATTCTGTGACTTTTGCTGAGTATTGTTTATTAAAAAAACACTTTCAGTGCCGCCAAGTGGGATCACTTGCGTACTACCAATCCACAAATATATTTTGTGACTTTTGCTGAGTATTGTTTATTAAAAAAACACTTTCAGTGCCACCAAGTGGGATCACTTGCGTACCAGCAATCCACAAATATATTCTGTGACTTTTGCTGCATATTGTTAATTAAAAAAGCACCTTCAGTGCCGCCAAGTGGGATCACTTGGCTACCACCAATCCACACGTATTTTCAGTGACTTTTACTGCATATTGTTTATTAAAAAAACACTCTCTTTCAGTGCTGCCAAGTGGGATTACTTGCGTACCACCAGGTGTGCAAAGGTTGTTCTGATGATCTGTACTCCACCGCACACATATGAGCCCACCATGAGTTCCTCACAGACCTCCACTGTGAGCAGCACTCCCAACAACAGCAACAGCCAACGCCCCACGCAAGTTATAACATCCACTCCAGCAGCCAGTGATCAGCAGTAGCCCTCCCCGGACGAGAGTGTTGTGTCCCTTGGTCCGGTGCTAGGGCGATTATTGAGGGCTGCCGTTGAGGAGATGATGGGGCCTGATGTGGAGGAGGAGGTTGGGCTCAGGCCAGCATCCCAAGTTAATGTTGAGGACGATGAGGGGTCTGTGTCTGGGGATGTTGGGGTGGCAGAGGTGGTGGGGGGGTCAGGAGAAGAGTTCTATGATGATGATGATGATCGGGACCATCTATATGTGCCTCAGACCCCGGGAAAACATGTTGTATCGTGTGTTTAGGTACTAAAATCTGCGTTCCCACTGCCCGGGTCCACCGATGCATATAATTTTTGGGCAGCACTATCAAACTGTGGTACTATCAGTGAGTTGCCATGGTCCTTCTGTGCTGCCGCACTGACCGTCCGCTTTGTCCAGTGCCAGCATTACATGATCACGTGGTCGGCAAAATCACCTGAAGCCTGAAAAATGCCGTTGCCTGCAAGGTTCACCTCACCACTGACACCTGGACGAGTGCGTTTGGCCAGGGTATTTAAAGGGCACTTCCGGTTTTTCTATCCAGATATTCGTATAGGCCAGATATCCGCGGATAATGCGACCGGATATCCGCGTTCACTCGGATATCTAAAAGGCCGGATTCGGATATCCGAACCGGATCCGGATATCTAGGTATCCAGATTGGGGTCAATTCGGATTTTAAAAAGCACAATCTGAGCAACACTACCCCAGCCTCACGCTGACAGCAGCACCCACAGAGCCTTACTGCCAGCCAGGCCAGCCACAGGGCCCCAGCCTCACCGCTGACAGCAGCACCCACAGGGACTCACTGCCAGCCAGGCCAGCCACAGGGCCCCAGCCTCACCGCTGACAGCAGCACCCACAGGGACTCACTGCCAGCCAGGCCAGCCACAGGGCCCCAGCCTCACCGCTGACAGCAGCTGCAGCACCCAAAGGGCTGTTAAAAATCCACACGTATTTTCAATTTCAGTGACTTTTGTAGCATATTGTTTATTAAAAAAAAACACTTTCAGTGCCTGCCAAGTGGGATCACTTGCGTACCACCAATCCACAAATATATTCTGTGACTTTTGCTGGGTAATGTTTGTTAAAAAAAACACTTTCAGTGCCGCCAAGCAGTGGTGCTCAGCAGAGCTCGAATATTCGAGTAGTTCGAATATTCGAGCTCTTTTTCAGCTATTCGAGCTCGGTATTCGAGCTCCGAATAGCTGGAGCTATTCGAATGGGCTATCCGAGTACACTCGAATAGCCCATTCACTATTCGAGCTATTCGAGCCACCCGGCGCTATTCGAGCTCGGTACCGAGCTCGAATAGCGTCATAGCCCAGATTGATGTCCTTAGAGCCAATCAGAGGGCTCCCAGGCCCTCTGACGGCAGCCAATCACAGAGGGGGACCCTGGCCAGCCCCTACCCTATAAATAGCGGCCGCCATGTTCGGTTTTTCCATGCTTGCCTGAGACTTGTACAGAGAGAGAGTTGCTCCTTTGTGCTTTGGCTTAGCAAGTGCTCTATTGTGGTCATTTACCTAGCGTTTTTGCTCACCTACACCTGCCATATACACCTATATTGTTGTTAGTTAGATAGACATTGTATTTTAGTTAGTAGCTTGTGTGTTACATTAGAGAACTGCAGGCAGCTGCTGCAAGCTTACAGGTTTAGGCCTCAGGGGGGCCTTGCCTCTGTGGGCAGCTGTCCTCTGTTTATTTCTCTCATATTCTATACCAGTATTTCTGCTGTCCTTTACTAATAGTATTGTAGTTATACTGTACTAGGAGTAGGACACTCACTGACTGTCACTGTTTATAGGCTACTAGCTAGCTCCTGCGTGTGTGCACTCACTCACTGTCTGTGTGTACACACACTCTATTTCCTTCTCATTACTGTTTGATTATTGTTAGTTGTACTTACTTACTACTTACTCTTACTGTACCCGTAGGGACACTCACTGTCACTGTTCATATAGGCTACTATTACCTCCTGCGTGTGCGCACTCACTGTCTGAGTGTACACACACAACACACACTCTATTTCCTTCTGATCGCTGATTGATTATTGTAATTAGTTAGTTCTACTTACTGTTACTACTTGTACTTACTCACTCTTACTGTACTAGGAGTCTAGGACACTGAGTCACTGTGTTCATAGGCTACTAGCTCCTGCCTGCGTGCACTCACTGTCTGAGTGTACACACACCCACACTCCATTTCCTTCTGATCGCTGATTGATTATTGTAATTAGTTAGTTCTACTTACTGGTGTTACTACTTACTCTTACTGTACTAGGAGTCTAGGACACTCAGTCACTGTGTTCATAGGCTACTAGCTCCTGCCTGCGTGCACTCACTGTCTGAGTGTTCACACACCCACACTCCATTTCCTTCTGATCGCTGATTGATTATTGTAATTAGTTAGTTCTTCTTACTGTTACTACTTACTCTTACTGTACTAGGAGTCTAGGACACTCAGTCACTGTGTTCATAGGCTACTAGCTCCTGCGTGCGTGCACTCACTGTCTGAGTGTACACACACCCACACTCCATTTCCTTCTGATCGCTGATTGATTATTGTAATTAGTTAGTTCTACTTACTGTTATTACTTACTCTTACTGTACTAGGAGTCTAGGACACTCAGTCACTGTGTTCATAGGCTACTAGCTGCTGCGTGCGTGCACTCACTGTCTGAGTGTACACACACCCACACTCCATTTCCTTCTGATCGCTAATTGATTATTGTAATTAGTTAGTTCTTCTTACTGTTACTACTTACTCTTACTGTACTAGGAGTCTAGGACACTCAGTCACTGTGTTCATAGGCTACTAGCTCCTGCGTGCGTGCACTCACTGTCTGAGTGTACACACACCCACACTCCATTTCCTTCTGATCGCTGATTGATTATTGTAATTATTTAGTTCTACTTACTGTTATTACTTACTCTTACTGTACTAGGAGTCTAGGACACTCAGTCACTGTGTTCATAGGCTACTAGCTCCTGCGTGCGTGCACTCACTGTCTGAGTGTACACACACCCACACTCCATTTCCTTCTGATCGCTGATTGATTATTGTAATTAGTTAGTTCTACTTACTGTTATTACTTACTCTTACTGTACTAGGAGTCTAGGACACTCAGTCACTGTGTTCATAGGCTACTAGCTCCTGCGTGCGTGCACTCACTGTCTGAGTGTACACACACCCACACTCCATTTCCTTCTGATCGCTGATTGATTATTGTAATTAGTTAGTTCTACTTACTGTTATTACTTACTCTTACTGTACTAGGAGTCTAGGACACTCAGTCACTGTGTTCATAGGCTACTAGCTCCTGCGTGCGTGCACTCAGTGTCTGAGTGTACACACACCCACACTCCATTTCCTTCTGATCGCTGATTGATTATTGTAATTAGTTAGTTCTTCTTACTGTTACTACTTACTCTTACTGTACTAGGAGTCTAGGACACTCAGTCACTGTGTTCATAGGCTACTAGCTCCTGCGTGCGTGCACTCACTGTCTGAGTGTACACACACCCACACTCCATTTCCTTCTGATCGCTGATTGATTATTGTAATTAGTTAGTTCTACTTACTGTTATTACTTACTCTTACTGTACTAGGAGTCTAGGACACTCAGTCACTGTGTTCATAGGCTACTAGCTCCTGCGTGCGTGCACTCAGTGTCTGAGTGTACACACACCCACACTCCATTTCCTTCTGATCGCTGATTGATTATTGTAATTAGTTAGTTCTTCTTACTGCTACTACTTACTCTTACTGTACTAGGAGTCTAGGACACTCAGTCACTGTGTTCATAGGCTACTAGCTCCTGCCTGCGTGCACTCACTGTCTGAGTGTACACACACTAAATTTACTTGTGATTACTACTGATTATTGTAACTGCTAGTTGTACTTCCTGACTGTTACTACTTACTTACTGTACTAGGGGACACTCACTCAGTCACCTCACCAACCAACCCACTCCATTAAAGTACCCCACTTTTCACCCGCCCTTTTAAAAAACTTTTGTCTATACGCCCAAAACATTGAAGATGTCTGGAAGTGGCAGCCAGCGCGGTTTGGGCAAGGGGAAGGGCAGCAAGGGAATCAGGAGGAGAGGGAGCAGCATTGTGGCAAGCCGCGGCCGCGGGCGCGCCACCATGCACAGTTCCGCAGCAGCAGCAGCAGCGTCAGTGGCTAACATTCCTCCCATAGCCACTGGCCGTGGACGCCTTGGGCGCCGCCCAGCAGGAGCATCTGCAACTCACGCTGCAGAGACACAGCAGCAGCAGCGTGTAGCACCTGCTCCGATTTTCCTCCAGCCGGGTCGGAAACGTCCCATTGAGGAAAAGGATGCAGACACTGTGGTGCAACTCATGACGGAGGATGAGCAGCCCGCCATCAGCTCTGCATCCGAGGCCTCCACCCTCACCACCACCACCACCACCACCCCTGTTCGCAGCAGCCGCCCAGCAGGGTCTGGGGAGGAGGCCAGTTCACCGTCAGTCGCCGACCTCTCATTCAGCACTCTTTTGACCCCAGGCATGATGAGTCAATTGTCTGCTGTTGTTGGCGATTTTGAGGAGGAGATGCTGATGGGCACTTTGGGGGATGAGGGATTGGACAGCAAGACTGTGGCGACAGTCAAGCAGCCCATCCATGCATCAGGAGAGGAGTTTGGGGGGTCATCATCCCAGCAGGACATGTTTGAGGAGGGGGAGGATGATGTTGATGACCCGGTGACAGACAGAGACTGGGTGCCACCACCTCCAGGGGATGTCGTCCTCAGCAGCTCGGAGGAGGAGGAGGATGCGCTTGTGGGCCTTGCAAGGAGGCGCATCATTGCAAGCATTGGCAGCGACCCACAGCCTGCTGGTGTCTCAGGCTCAGCAGCAGCAGCAGCAGCATCAGCCAGTACCACCACCAGCCGCACCCAAGCCCCCCCCCCAACCACCACAGGGAGACAGGCAGCAGCGCTTCCATGCCGTAGGGGGATGTTTCTGTCACCAATCTGGCGCTTTTTCACCATGCCCACTGTGTACAGCAAGTACGCCACTTGCAACCACTGTCAGCGGAAGTTGAGCAGAGGTGCAGACCCCTTAAAGTTCAGCACCAGCTCGCTGATCAACCACCTTGCGGCTAAACATTTCCACCAGCATGAGGAGTTCCAGAGGCTGAAGGCATCTGGTGCTGGCAGTGGCACCACACCCATCACTGCACAGCCTTCAGCAGCAGCAACAGCAGCCACCCGCCCTCCTGCTCCTCCAGCAGCACCAGCAGGAGTGCGGAAACGCACTGCTCCTCCCCCCCTCTGCAACTCCTGCCGCCGACACTGAGGCCTGTTCTGGCAGCCAGTCCTCAGTGGCCTCCTCCGCTGTGTCTGGTGATTCCCGTGTCAGCAAAAGGCCACGCCAGAGCCTTTTGAGCGAGTCCTTCCAGGGGGTGGTTAGGGCTCTGCCTCCCAGCAGCCGTCGCGTGCGGCAGCTGAACGGCTTGCTGGCACGGGCCATGTGCTCCCAACTCCTGCCGTACACGCTCGTGCAGGAGGGGAGCGACATGCGGGCGCTGCTTGCTTGTGCAGCCCCAGACTGGCAGCTCCCCAGCAGACACTTTTTCTCCCGCAAGGCCATTCCAGCACTGCACCGCTTTGTGATGGCCAATGTGGAGCGAGGGCTGGAGCACGCGGTTGGTGAAAGGGTCCACGTCACCATGGACTCCTGGAGCAGCCGCTTCGGGACAGGCCGCTACCTGTCCTTCACTGTCCACTGGGTCAGCTTGGTGGAAGGGGGTGAGGATGGGAGAGCAGCAGCGGGCACAGCAGCAGCAGCAGCAGCAACACAGTGGGTGGTGCCACCCCGCAGGGTCAGGGGAACTGCAGCGGGTTCCTCCGATCCTCTGCCATCCTCCGCCACACCTGGCCAAACCCCCCGCCTCAGCAGCAGCGTGAAGGCCCGCCACTGCCAAGCGCTGCTGCACTTGGTCAGCCTTGGCAAGACCAAGCTGACGGCAGCCCACGTGTTGGCCAAACTCCAGGAGCAGGAGAGGATTTGGCTGACCCCCAGAGGCCTCAGAGTCGGAGAGGTGGTGTCCGACAATGGGGCCAATCTGGTTGCTGCCATAGACAGGGGAAACCTGACCCACATCCCCTGTCTTGCCCACGTGCTGAACCTGGTGGTGCAGAAGTTCCTGCGCACCTACCAGGGGATGGGCGAACTGCTGGAAACGGCAAGGAATGTTGTGCGTCACTTCCGGCGCTCGGCTGCAGCCTGTGCGAGCCTGGAAGACGTGCAAAAGGAGCTGGATCTGCCACGCCATCGGCTGATCATTGACGTTCCGACTCGCTGGAACTCCACCCTGGCGATGTTGGAGCGTCTGGTTGAACAGAGGCACGCTGTCAACCAGTACCTTGCCCTGGCCACTGTTTCCGCAGCTCGGAGAAGGGACAAGACCAGCAACATCCCGTCCATCGTCCCCGATGATGACTGGAGGCACATGCAGCAGGTGTGCTTTGTGCTGGCTCCCTTCCTGCAGGCCACAAACATGGTGAGCAGGGACCATGCTATGGTCTGCGAGTGGGTGCCCCTGGTTTCTCTGCTGAACAGGGCCCTCGATGGTTTGCTGGAACAGGGAGCGGCAGCCTTGGACCAGCAGGAGCGGCAACCAGCTGCGCAGTCCACCTCTGAGGGGGAGGAGGAGGAGGACTTGGTGGAGGTCCCTGACCTGGCTGCTGATGAGGGGGATCAGCACAGCGCAGCTGAGTTGGTGCGGGGGTGGAGAGAGGATGAGGCGGCAGAGGAGGAGGATGAGGACAGCACTGACGTCGATGTGCCAGCAGACGTGGCCCGCCTCTTCCCAATGGCAGCGCACATGCTGGCGTGCCTGCGCAGGGACCCCAGGGTGATCCAGATGAAGCAGAGGGAGGACATCTGGATCAGCATGATGTTGGACCCACGCCTCAAGGGGAAGTTGAGCCAGTTCCTGCCGCCTGCAGGAGGAGACCCAGCGCAACAAATAAGGAGCTTGCAGCAGGCCCTTGTTGAGCGCTTGGAGGAAGCCTTCCCCCAGCCTTCCACCCCCACTGTCCAGCAGCCAGCACAGAGGCAGCAGCAGGTGCCTGCATCCAGCAGCAGCAAGCGCCCCACAGACCTGCTGTCTCTCAGCCACGAGCTCTACAGGACTGTAGAGGCTCCGGCAGCAGTGACTAGAGAGGAGATGCATGCAGCAGCATCCTCCTCCGGTCACAGCCAGCGCCTGACCCGCATGGTGGCTGACTACATGGGGTCGTACAGCGGGCTTGACAGCGATGCCCCTGTTGATCCCATGGAGTATTGGGTCAAGCGCATGGAGATCTGGAGCGAGCTAGCGCAGTACGCCCTGGAAGTGCTGTCCTGCCCCCCTTCCAGCGTGCTGTCCGAGCGCTGCTTCAGTGCAGCTGGTGGCGTGGTCACCGAGAAACGCTCACGTCTGTCTCACAAGTCTGTGGACAGACTGACGTTTCTCAAGATGAACCAGGCGTGGGTGGAAGGCGAGTTCCTGGCCCCTGTTGTCGGCGAGAGGGGGACATGAACTGGCTGCCGGAACCATCGTTAATGTGCCTTACCACCCTTTACCACCTCCTGGCTCCTGCTCACTAAGCCAGCCTGGTTCACTTTGACTATTACGTCGCCTGCAGCCACACATTTTACACCTACAGTGGGCTGCTGTGTACTGCCCTTCTGCTGTCTGTCTGTGTTTCCCACTGCCAGGGTACACAGAATGACCTTCTTCTGCTGCCACTCTGCCACCAGCTATTACGTCAAACAATAGCTATATTGGTTGCAAAACCGAAACCAAACAAACCATTAAAAAAAAAAAAGGTTTAATTTTTCTGAGGTGCCCGGGTTGAAAACTGTGTTGTTCCAGTTGTGTATTGGACACAATGTGGGCTGCACGACCGCTGTCTGGGACCTCCTGTTGTGTTTATTTACGGCCCTGGTATCACCGCTAGGTACCAGGGCTATTATGTCACGCTGCCTACCTGCTGCCACACTCACACTGCTCCTCCATACCTCCTCCTGCTGCTGCTGCTGCTGCTGTCTGTCTGTGTTTCCCACTGCCAGGGTACACAGATGATTTACCTTCTGCTGCCACTCTGCCACCAGCTATTACGTCAAACAATAGCTGCTCGCCTACTCCTCCATTCCTCCTCCTGCTGCTGCTGTCTGTCTGTGTTTCCCACTGCCAGGGTACACAGAATTACCTTCTTCTGCTGCCACTCTGCCACCAGCTATTACATCCAAAAATAGCTAAATTGGTTGTAAAACCAAAAACCAAAAAACCATTAAAAAAAAAAAAAGGTTTAATTTTTCTGAGGTGCCCGGGTTGAAAACTGTGTTGTCCCAGTTGTGTATTGGACACAATGTGGGCTGCACGACCGCTGTCTGGGACCTCCTGTTGTGTTTATTTACGGCCCTGGTATCACCGCTAGGTACCAGGGCTATTATGTCACGCTGCCTACCTGCTGCCACACTCACACTACTCCTCCATTCCTCCTGCTGCTGCTGTCTGTCTGTGTTTCCCACTGCCAGGGTACACAGAATTACCTTCTGCTGCCACACTGCCACCAGCTATTACGTCAAACAATAGCTGCTCACATAATTACTCTCCTCCATTCCTCCTCCTGCTGCTGCTGCTGTCTGTCTGTGTTTCCCACCGCCAGGGTACACAGATTTACCTTCTGCTGCCACTCTGCCACCAGCTATTACGTCAAAAAATAGCTATATATCTGTGTAATTGGTTGTAAAACCAAAACTACAAAACCATTACAAAAAAAGGTTTAATTTTTCTGAGGTGCCCGGGTTGAAAACTGTGTTGTCCCAGTTGTGTATTGGACACAATGTGGGCTGCACGACCGCTGTCTGGGACCTCCTGTTGTGTTTATTTACAGCCATGGTATCACCGCTAGGTACCAGGGCTATTATGTCACGCTGCCTGCCTCATTGACTGCATGCTGCCACACACTCATCCTCCTCCTCCTGCTGCTAAATTTACCTCCTGCTGTCTGTGTGTTTCCACTGCCAGGGAGCACATACAATGGCGCTTCCAACATGCGTGCGCCACCAGCTATTTGTTGTTACGCTCAAAAATAGCTGCATTTCTTTAAAAAAAAAAAAATGAAAAGAGAAATAAGTGACGAAGAAGACGATATAGAAGAAGATGAAGATGAAGAAGATGAAGAAGAAGAAGAAGAAGATGAAGAAGATGAATAAGAAGAAGAAGAAGAAGATGAAGAAGATGAAGAAGAAGATGAAGAAGATGAAGATGAAGAAGATGAAGAAGAAGATGAAGAAGATGAAGAAGAAGATGAAGAAGAAGAAGAAGAAGATGAAGATGAAGAAGATGAAGAAGATGAAGAAGAAGATGAAGAAGATGAAGATGAAGAAGATGAAGAAGATGAAGATGAAGAAGATGAAGATGAAGAAGATGAAGAAGAAGAAGAAGAAGATGAAGAAGAAGAAGAAGATATAGAAGAAGAAGAAGAAGATATAGAAGATAAAGAAGAAGAAGAAGAAGAAGTATATACAGTACTGAACAAAATTCTGGACACAACTTCTCTTTTCACCTTTTTTTTTTTTTTAAAGGAACATCCCCACATAATCACTTGCTGTTGTCACTTGGAAAAAAATATGTTTCTTGCATCATTAACCCTCAAAACAAGTGTTGGGAAGCTATTTAAGGCCAATTCGAATAGTCAGCTCGAATAATGAGCTCGAATACCGACTCGAATAGTGAGCTCGAAGTCCGAGGTCGAATCGAATAGTAAAATTTATTCGACTCGAATATTCGACTGACCTCGAATAATTTACTATTCGAATTCGACCAAACTCGAATTTTAAAAAGGGGTATTTGAGCACCACTACCGCCAAGTGGGATCACTTGCGTACCACCAATCCACAAATATATTCTGTGACTTTTGCTGAGTATTGTTTATTAAAAAAACACTTTCAGTGCCGCCAAGTGGGATCACTTGCATACCACCAATCCACAAATATATTCTGTGACCTTTGCTAAGTATTGTTTATTAAAAAAACACTTTCAGTGCCACCAAGTGGGATCACTTGCGTACCACCAATCCACAAATATATTCAAATATATTCATGCTACAAAAGTCACTGAAAATGAAAATACGTGTGGATTTTTAACACCTTCAGTGCCGCCAAGTGGGATCACTTGCATACCACCAATGCACAAATATATTCAGTGACTTTTGCTGGGTAATGTTTATTAAAAAAACACTTTCAGTGCCGCCAAGTGGGATCACTTGCGTACCACCAATCCACAAATATATTCTGTGACTTTTGCTGAGTATTGTTTATTAAAAAAACACTTTCAGTGCCGCCAAGTGGGATCACTTGCGTACCACCAATCCACAAATATATTCTGTGACCTTTGGTAAGTATTGTTTATTAAAAAAACACTTTCAGTGCCACCAAGTGGGATCACTTGCGTACCACCAATCCACAAATATATTCTGCGACTTTTGCTTAATAATTGTTTATTAAAAAAACACTTTCAGTGCCGCCAAGTTGGATCACTTGCGTACCACCGATCCACACGTATGTTCTGTGACTTTTGCTGAGTATTGTTTATTAAAAAAACACTTTCAGTGCTGCCAAGTGGGATCATTTGCGTACCGCCAATCCACAAATATATTCTGTGACTTTTGCTGAGTATTGTTTATTAAAAAAACACTTTCAGTGCCGCCAAGTGGGATCACTTGCGTACCACCGATCCACACGTATGTTCTGTGACTTTTGCTGAGTATTGTTTATTAAAAACACACTTTCAGTGCCGCCAAGTGGGATCACTTGCGTACCACCGATCCACGCGTATGTTCTGTGACTTTTGCTGAGTATTGTTTATTAAAAAAACACTTTCAGTGCCGCCAAGTGGGATCACTTGCGTACCACCAATCCACACTTATATTCTGTGACTTTTGCTGGGTAATGTTTATTAAAAAAACACTTTCAGTGCCGCCAATTGGGATCACTTGCGTACCACCAATCCATTCCACACGTATATTATGTGACTTTTGCTGAGTATTGTTTATTAAAAAAACACTTTCAGTGCCACCAAGTGGGATCACTTGCGTCCACACGTATATTCTGTGACTTTTGCTGAGTATTGTTTATTAAAAAAGTACTTTCAGTGCCTCCAAGTGGGATCACTTGCGAACCATCGATCCACATGTATATTCAGTGACTTTTGCTGAGTATTGTTTATTAAAAAAACACTTTCAGTGCCGCCAAGTGGGATCACTTGTGTACTACCAATCCACAAATATATTTTGTGACTTTTGCTGAGTATTGTTTATTAAAAAAACACTTTCAGTGCCACCAAGTGGGATCACTTGCGTACCACCAATCCACACTTATATTCTGTGACTTTTGCTGCATATTGTTAATTAAAAAAGCACCTTCAGTGCCGCCAAGTGGGATCACTTGGCTACCACCAATCCACACGTATTTTCAGTGACTTTTACTGCATATTGTTTATTAAAAAAACACTCTCTTTCAGTGCCGCCAAGTGGTGTTACTTGCGTACCACCAGGTGCGCAAAGGTTGTTCTGATGATCTGTACTCCACCGCACACATATGAGCCCACCATGAGTTCCTCACAGACCTCCACTGTGAGCAGCACTCCCAACAACAGCAACAGCCAACGCCCCTCGCAAGTTATAACATCCACTCCAGCAGCCAGTGATCAGCAGTAGCCCTCCCTGGACGAGAGTGTTGTGTCCCTTGGTCCGGCGCCAGGGCGATTATTGAGGGCTGCCGTTGAGGAGATGATGGGGCCTGATGTGGAGGAGGAGGTTGGGCTCAGGCCAGCATCCCAAGTTAATGTTGAGGACGATGAGGGGTCTGTGTCTGGGGATGTTGGGGTGGCAGAGGTGGTGGGGGGGGTCAGGAGAAGAGTTCTATGATGATGATGATGATCGGGACCATCTATATGTGCCTCAGACCCCGGAAAACATGTTGTATCGTGTGTTTAGGTACTAAAATCTGCGTTCCCACTGCCCTCGTCCACGGATGCATATAATTTTTGGGCAGCACTATCAAACTGTGGTACTATCAGTGAGTTGCCATGGTCCTTCTGTGCTGCCGCACTGACCGTCCGCTTTGTCCAGTGCCAGCATTACATGATCACGTGGTCGGCAAAATCACCTGAAGCCTGAACAATGCCGTTGCCTGCAAGGTTCACCTCACCACTGACACCTGGACGAGTGCGTTTGGCCAGGGTCGGTACATCTCCCTTACGGCGCACTGGGAGAACCTTGTGGAGCCTGGCAGCGACTCCTCACCCGCTACGGCACAGGTGTTGCCAATGCCGCAAATTGCCGGACCTGCTTCCCTGCGAGTCAATGACAACAGCGACCTCTCTGGCTCCTTCTTCTCCACCGCCTCTCCAAGCTCTACCTCATCCGGCATCGCTAACCCAGCAACAGGAGCGTGGAAGAGGTGCAGCACAGCTGTTGCCATGCGTCAGCAAGCCTCAAGCCTTACTGAAGCTGATCTGCATTGGAGATAAGCAGCACACAGGTGCAGAAATTTGGAAGGCAATCAAGGAACAGACCCAGTTGTGGCTGGCACCGCTGCACCTGGAACCAAGCATGGTTATGTGTGATAATGGGAGCAATTTCATTCGCACCTTACAGTGGGCAAAGCTGAGACACATCTCTTGCCTGGCCCACGTTCTGAACCTAGTTGTTCAGCGGTCCCTGAGGACATATCCAAACGTGGCGGATCTTCTGCTGAAGGTGCGGCGAGTGGCCAAACATTCCGAAAGTCCAGTGCCGCTTTGGCCACACTCACCAAGTTGCAGCAGCGCTTCAGTTACGCCTGCATTTTGTCACCATGCCAGGCCTGGGTTGTGTCACAAAGCGTGGCCTTGCTCTCCTGTAGTACCTCCTCTTCCATCCTGTGTGCTGGGTTAGCGTTGCCGCTCTCTTTTTAAGGAATATCTCATTCCTGCATGGCGACAAAATTCTTTACTTTACGCATGCATTTTGTCGCCATACCAGGCCTGGGTTGTGTCACAAAGTGTGGCCTTGCTCTCCTGTAGTACCTCCTCTTCCATCCTGTTTGCTGGCTTAGCCAGCACACAGGATGGCAGAGCGGGCACAGGAGAGCAAGGCCACGCTTTGAGACACAAACCAGGCCTGGCGTGAGGACAAATTGCATGCTTAAAGCAATGCACTTTGTCGCCATAATTGAAAAATATAATAATATAATAATAAAAATATAATATAATATCATATAAAAATATTCGGGTCCCCATTGACTTGCATTGGGTTCGGAATTCGGCCCGAACATGTTATATATCGGGGCGACATTTAGCCGAACCGAACCCGAACATTTTAGTGTTCGATCAACACTAATAGGAATATGGTTCCATCGGCAATCTTGGTGGTGGAATTTGTGGAAGAGATGCCTCTGTCCTCCTTGTAGGTGTGGCAACAAGGATGAAGTATATCCTTATGGCTTTTGTGATGCTAATTCTGGAATATTATTGATGGGGATTGGGGAATGGAACTACAGTGTTCCGTCGGCCATATTGTAGATGGGAATGCTTACCTAAACGTGTTTAGGGAGTATAAAAAGGCAATCTCCAGATATTAATACAAAGGATATAGTATGTACCTCTAAAAGTAGAAAAATAAAATGATAATTTCATTAAAAGAAAAGATTGATGTTGAACAATAATCATGGAAAGGAAATTTGGTAAAATGAACCATATATGGAAGTACACATCCATATGTAATTAGGGAGATCAGATGGGATAAATAATAGATAGGTGGTTGTGAAATAAATGACAGTCACAAAAATGGGATGTGTGACCATTTGTAGAACCTAGAAGTTGGAAGAGGGTGTGAGGGAAGGAAGGAAGAAATTGGGGATAAGGAGTGAATCAATACAGTGAAAACAATAGGAGGAATTAAAAAACAGGGGCAAGCACCAATAGGATGTCTAACTATGTATATAAAATGGTATGTATGTGTGTATGCATGTGCAACAATCACTCAAAAATTCCTTAACCGATTTGAATGAAACTTGGCATACAGATCCCTTACTACCTGGGATGATATGGTCTGAGGGTCTCACATCCCCCCTGCACAGCTGGGCAGAGCTACAAACAGCAAATCAGATTTTACCCATTCATGTCAATGGAAAATGTAAAAAGCTGCCATTCTCACAGTAATCAAGCCAGAGTCCCCACACCTGGCACAGTTGGTCACTTGGTGACCGAGGTTGCAAATCCAGGAAAAGTGGACAGATCATAAAGCAGCCAATCAAATTTCAGCCATTCATTTTAAACTAGCTGGACACCCGGCGTTACCCGGGTATGTATTTGGCTGGTGTTGGCCGCGCCCCCTTTTCCTAACCCTAACACACAATTACTTAATTACTTAATGACCAAGTTTGTGAGCTTTGCGGTCTTTGGCATCAATAATTTGCATTGAAATAAAATAAATCTGATTGGCTGTGGCTCCACCCCTTTTCTGAATTTGAAGCCACATCATCCAATAGCCAAGTGTACCAGGTACAGGTGATTAACAGTGCAACCCACCCATTGATTTCCTGACATTGTCCGGGTATGTATTTGGCTGGTGTTGGCTCCCCCTACTTTTTCTAACCCTAACACACAATTACTCAATGACCAAGTTTGTGCGCTTTGCGGTCTTTGGCATCAATAAACAAATCTGATTGGCTGTTTGTGGCTCCACCCCTTTGTCTAAATTTGAACCCCAGTCACCCAATGACCAACTGTACCAGGTTTAAGGCTTGTGCCATTAACAGTGCAAGAATGGCAGCAATTACATATTCCCCTTGAAAATCAATAGGTGGATTTTGATTGGCTTTTGTACGCTCCACCCACCTTTCTGAATATTAATCCCAGTCACCCAGTGACAAACTGTGCAAAGTTTGAGAACCCTGCCATAAACAGTGTAAGAATGGCTGCAGTTTACATTTTCCCAATGAAATTTGTATTTTTCTCCACCCACTGATTTCCTGGCATTTTTTGGGTATGTATTTGGCTGGTGTTGGCTCCGCCTACTTTTTGTAACCCTAACACACAATTACTCAATGACCAAGTTTGTGCGCTTTGCGGTCTTTGGCATCAATAAACAAATCTGATTGGCTGTTTGTGGCTCCACCCCTTTGTCTAAATTTGAACCCCAGTCACCCAATGACCAACTGTACCAGGTTTAAGACTTGTGCCATTAACAGTGCAAGAATGGCAGCAATTACATTTTCCCCTTGAAAATCAATAGGTGAATTTTGATTGTCTTTTGTAGGCTCCACCCACTTTTCTGAATATTAATCCCAGTCACCCAGTGACCAATTGTGCAAAGTTTGAGAACCCTACCATTAACAGTGTAAGAATGGCTGCAGTTTACATTTTCTCAGTGAAATGTGTATTTGTCTCCGCCCACTGATGACCCAGTATTGCCCGATTATGTATTTGGCTGGTGTTGGCTGTGCCCACTTTTCTAACCTTAACACACAATTACTCAATGACCAAGTTTGTGAGCTTTGCGGTTTTTAGCATCCATAACCTGCATTAAAATGAAACAAATAAGATTGTCTGTTTGTGGCTCCACCCCCTTTTATCAATTCTTATCAATTTAAACCCCAGTCACCAAATGATCAACTGTACCAGGTTTAAGGCTTGTGCCATTAACAGTGCAAGAATGGCAGAAATTACATATTCCCCTGAAAAATCAATAGGTAATATTTGATCGGCTTTTGTAGGCTCCACCCACTTTTCTGAATATTAATCCCAGTCACCCAGTGACCAATTGTTCAAAGTTTGAGAACCCTACAATTAATAGTGTAAGAATGGCTGCAGTTTACATTTTCCCAGTAAAATTTGTATTTGTCTCCGCCCACTTATGACCCCGCGTTGCCCACTTATGTATTTGGCTGGTGTTGGCTGTGCCCACTTTTCTAACCCTCACACACAATTAATCAGTTACTTAATTACCAAGTTTGTGAGCTTTGCGGTGTTTGAACATCAATAATTTGCATTGGAATGAAACAAATCTAATTGGCTGCTTGTGGCTCCACCCCCCTTTCTCAAATTGAACCCCAGTCACCCAATGATCAACTGTACCAGGTTTGAGGCTTGTGCCATTAACAGTGCAAGAATGGCAGCAATGTAAATATTCCCCTTGAAAATTAATAGGTGAATTATGATTGACTTTTGTAGGCTCATCCCACCATTCTGAATATTAATCCCAGTCAACCAGTGACCAACTGTGCAAAGTTTGAGAACCCTACCATTAACAGTGTAAGAATGGCTGCAGTTTACATTTTCCAGTGAAATTTGTATTTGTCTCCGCCCCCTTTTTGGTTATGGGAATAAAAAGTATCCTATACTTTATTCCAGGTAATTTACTATGTATGTGCCAAATTTCATTCAAATCCGTTCAAATCCGTTCAGCCATTTTTGCGTGATCGAGTAACAAACATCCAAACATCCGAACTTTCCCATTTATTATATTAGTAGGATAACTATAAAATGAGCGATCTCTCAAGAACAGATTGCAAAAACAGAAAAAAAATAAAAATATTTTCACTGAAGCATACAATTGAAATGCAGAAAAAAATATGCACAGATCTGTGCAATATTGTTAATATTCATAGATATCACATGGTGCTGGTGTAAGGGAGATAACACCATAAAAAATGCCAAAAATGTGAAAAAGGATTTAGAGTGAAGCATACCAATGAAAGTGCTAGTGCAAAAAGATGGCCAAAATAGACTGAAAGTGCTAGTGCAAAAAGATAGCCAATATAGACAAAAAGTGCCAGTGCGAACCTATACAGCGTATCCCCCGAGAATATAATGCAACAGAAAGGATCAATAAGAGGTATTATAGAGGATATACCACATCTGCAGTGAATAGGAGCAGGAACCAAAGTGATGAGAGGCGCAGAGTAGTGAGTCAGTGAGGAATTCTGATTCTTGAGGTTGTTTGTGCATGTCAAGTGACAGGCAGCCTATTGGGCCAATCAAAGTGTGGGGATAATGTCCTTTAAAGTGATTGGACCCGCAGGGGCTCAGGGTAGGATGAGTGGAGCTCTCATCATTGCCAATTAGCAGACATATGTTCGTAGCGCTCGCTATGCTACTCTGATAAGGCCCCTTAACTCTGATAATGCCCCTTAACTTTGATAAGGCTCCAATAAGACCCTTTAACTCTGCTAAGGCACCAATAAGGCTCACTATGTCTTAAGGCTCACTAACCGGCTTAGCGCCGGTTAGTGAATCAAGCTCTTAATTTTCAAGGGGAATATATACATTGCTGTATATTCTGCTGTATGCTATATGATATAGCAGCATAGAGGGCGCTATTGTGGCCGGGAATGTGAAGAATCACTGGTGTTCCCGGCCTGACAGCTCCTGTCACCGAAACCGGAAGTGGCTGCCGGCCGGGCCAGGAGCATCTGATAGTGTCTGCGTGGGCACGATACAGCTGCTGGAAACCCAAGGTGAGTAAAACTAATTTTTTTACAGAGACTTACGTGTCCCTTTAAAGGACATCTGTAGCAAGAGGACTATGGAGAATGCCATGTTTATTTCCTTTTAAACAATACCAGTTGCCTGGCAGCCCTGCCTATCTATTTGGCAGCAGCAGTGTCTGAATCACACCAGAAACAAGCATACAGCTAACCTTGTCAGATCTAACAATAATGTTAGAAACACCTGATCTGCTGCATGCTTGTTCAGGGTCTATGGCTAAAAGTATTTAGATAAAAGGACAGCCAGGCAATTGGTATTGCTTAAAAGAAAATAAATATAACAGCCTCCAAATCCCTCTCTGTCCTTTAAAGAAAGCAGCATTGGGTCTATATTATGATGGTTAACCTCCCTGGCGTTCTGATTCTGCGCGGCCGCACGGCCGCTGGTGCTATTTTTAACTTAATTTTTTTTAATCATGTAGCTAGCCTAGCACTAGCTACATGATTGTAGTGTTGGGCGAACAGTGTTCGCCACTGTTCGGGTTCTGCAGAACATCACCCTGTTCGGGTGATGTCCGAGTTTGGCCAAACACCTGGTGGTGTTCGGCCAAACTGTTCGCGTTCACCCGAACGGCTCAATTCCTGGCCGAACCTGGCCGAACAGGGCCCCTGTTCGGCCGAACAGGGCCCTGTTCGGCCGAATACGGCCCCCTATGGGGTCGCAGGCATAAGGGGGGAGCATGCCCCGATCGCGGGGGGGGGGTCGGAAATTCCCCCCACCCCCTCCGCTAGCGCTCCCCCCTCTGCCCGCTTCCCCATACAAAAGTTTAAGGAAAGTACCGGTGGTAGTGGATGGCCTGGCAGTGGCACTGTGGAGTGAGGAGGAGGAGTCCGGAGAGTGACGCGTTGAGGGAGGCCGGGCAGCGGGCGTGAGGTCAGAGAAAGGGCGGAAGTACCACAAGGGTACTACTGCTGAACCGCCCGCTGCCTGGCCTCCCTCAACGCGTCACTCTCCGGACTCCTCCTCCTCACTCCACAGTGCCACTGCCAGGCCATCCACTACCACCGGTACTTTCCTTAAACTTTTGTATGGGGAAGCGGGCAGAGGGGGGAGCGCTAGCGGAGGGGGTGGGGGGAATTTCCGACCCCCCCCCACGATCGGGGCATGCTCCCCCCTTATGCCTGCGACCCCATAGGGCCCCCAAAAGCGGGATGTTCGGGGAGTTCGGGGTTCGGCCCGAACATGCCGA
The DNA here is from genome assembly GCF_040937935.1 of Hyperolius riggenbachi. Classification (NCBI taxonomy): domain Eukaryota; kingdom Metazoa; phylum Chordata; class Amphibia; order Anura; family Hyperoliidae; genus Hyperolius; species Hyperolius riggenbachi. Next base: position 24,683,494 of record NC_090652.1, read on the forward strand.
ACATCGCGGTCATGTTCGGCGAACTTTCCCGAACCCGAACATCCAGGTGTTCGCCCAACACTACATGATTGTCCTCTCCATGCAGCATCCCGCTCACCCCTCCGATCGCCGCCGGCGATCAAGCCCGTCAGGAAATCCCGTTCTGAACGGGATTTCCTTCAGGGCTTCCCCCATCGCCACAGCGATGAACGGAATGACGTCATCGACGTCGTGACGTCACAGGGAGTCCCGATCCACCCCTCAGCGCTGCCTGGCACTGATTGGCCAGGCTGCGCACGGGGTCTCGGGGGGGGGGGGGGGACTGTTACGCGTCAGGTAGCGGTGGATCGGTGGCAAGCAGCAGCGATCGGAGAAACACGCAGCTAGCAAAGTGCTAGCTGCATGTTTAAAAAAAAAATATTCAAATCGGCCCACCAGGGCCTGAGCGGTGACCTCCGGCATGACTGGACGAGCTGAGCTCGTCCAGAACACTACAGAGGTTAAACAAATGTCAGTACAAGCTATGTTTAGAGAGACCCTTTGTGATATTCCTCTTAGGTTGTCTTAAGGCCCATACTCACGGGCGAGAAATGTGGCCTGTCGCCAGCACACGTGAGCATGTGGGCGACAGGCCGGCGACAGCTTCTCGCCAGGTCCCTCCGCGTACACACGCGGAAGAGGGACCAGCGGCAAGGCGGAAGCTGTCGCTGACGTTCCTCCTCCCCCCGCCGGAAGCTCCATGTACCTACATGGAGGTTGCTGTCGCTAGTCCGCGTACTCACGCGGACTAGCGACAGTTGCGGCGGGGGGGCAGTGGCGACTGTCGCCATGCGATTGAAAGTTTCAATCGCCTGGCGACATGAGCGACGGGCGACAGTTCGGGGTGCGCGCGCGTGCGGCGGCCCATACTCACGGGCGACCTGTCGCCGCAACACGCGCGCGCCGCGTGTTGCGGCGACAAATGTCACTCGTGAGTATGGGCCTTAAGTCTAAAGCCAGAAACCCACTAGGAGCGATTTTCACTTTTGCGATTTGAAAACTCTTGCTAATGTAATGCTATAGGTTGTGATCCCACTTGAGTGATGTGATTTTATAAAAATCCCTTATAGCATTGCATTTGCATTAGCAAGAGTTTTTTCAAATCACTTGTGATTAGAAATCGCTCCTAGTGGTTCTCTGGCCTAAGTCATAGTTGTTTGCTGTACCATATATTGCAGCCCACTGTAAAATGATGCTGTAAGTCAAACTTTTTCCCTGTTATTGTACAGTGAAAGGTACAAATAGTTGGATTAAAATATTGAACAACAAAGACGTTTAGTTTGTAGACATCTACTAACTTCTGTTTTTTTTCTTTTGTGGTTGGCTGCAAAGGGTCAAAGGTTCTTTAACTGCTTTTTTTTTTTTTTTTAGCTGGGTGCCAAAATACTCTTCAAAGTTTTTGCTTGTCTAAAAACAAATCAAGTTTTTTTTTCAAGTGTTTTTTTTCTGAGAAAAGGGTTTCTCACTATGAGGGACTATTTTTTTTTTCAATTATAGTTCTAATCACTCTATAACCTTAACATATCTTGTACCGGGAATGCCCGCTCTGTATGTATCAAGAAAAATATGATTGTTTGGCTGCTAAAAGGGCCTGCCCAGAGTGTGTGTAAAGCCTCTTTGGAATTTTGAAAGTGCTTAGGCAAATCATTATTTTTTGCCAGCGCCCTTCAGCTACTGGAACATATCCATGGCCTCTTTCGCTCACATGGCCTTACCTTTTTTGGAATAACTGAAGCATGGTTACTTCCCTCAGGCCTACAGTTAAGTCACCCAGCCAGATCTGGTAATAAATATGGCAGAGCTGTAGGCATCTTTCTTTCCAAACACTGTTCGTTCAGCCCCTTTCCTCTTGCTTTTCATCCTTCAGAATGTACTCAATCTGAGTCTACGCCCCCTTTTTCCTTCAAATCTCTGTGATCTATTGTCCCTCAGGTCCAACCAGTCTTTTCCTGTGACCACTTCTCAACATGGATTCCTCTCTTCTTGTCCACTGACATTCCCTCAGCCATCATCTTCAATATCCCTTATTGATACTAACACCTCCTGCACCTCCAAGTTCCTGTCACTTACCACCTTCCTTAATCTCACACTGTGGTCAACTGTGGTCAACTGTGGTCCACCACTGCAACTCATGCTGACAGCCACAAACTCTACAACATCTTCATCAAAAACAATAATAATAATCTCCACTAGATATTGTTCCCTATCCAACCTCATCAAATCTTCCCTCCCACTGTCTGATCATAACTTACTCAAGTTCACAATCCTTTCTATCCAGTTCCTACACATCCACATGGCAGACATCTATACACAAGTTCAGAAACACTTGCAAGCTCAGCCTCCAGACCCTATCAACCTCTCTGCATCCTCTACTAATTCTACCCTCCTTTACTGATCCTGAGCTAGCAGCTGCCCATTATAACAATTCCTTAACTTCAGCTTTTGATTCTGTGGCTCCCTCCTCCACAGTCTCCCATCACTGGGCCCTTCGACAACCCTGGTTCGGTGAGGAGATCAAACTACTGTAATGCTGCTCCTGGGTAGCTGAACAGAGCTGGAAAAATATGATTTGCCTGAGTACTTCCAAAATTACAAACAGGCTTTACACACACTAAGGTAGGCACTTTCATACTTTTCTTACCTAATTTCCTCCCAGTCCCACAACCCTAAACTACTCTTTGCTACTTTTAACTTCTAAACCTCTAAACTGTAAGGCCTTGTGGCCGGGGCTCTCTTTTCCCTTCTGTCTCCCAATACTGTGCATTATGAGACAGGAGTGGGACCGCTGCAACCACCCACAAACAAGCCAAAAGGGAGTCAGGAATCCATGGAACTCGTACAGGCAGCAAGGAAAAGAAGATTCCGCTACACCAATGGCTGGGTGAAAAAAGTCTCCATTTATTGTCACATCAGTGGATACACAAGTTAAAAAAGCTCACGCGTATCGGAGCTCACGGCTCTTTAATCATAGCTTGATTAAGGGGCTGTGAGCTCCGAAAGGCGTGAGCTTTTTTAACTTGTGTATCCACTGATGTGACAATAAATGGAGACTTTTTTCACCCAGCCATTGGTGTAGCGGAATCTTCTTTTCCTTGCTGACTGTGCATTACGAGTACATATCTTTAACCCCTGTGTAAGAATCTTTAGGTGATTTGTTCATTGCACCAGTAATCCACCATCGTTAGCTGTCATATTGTTTATATTTTATTGTTTTCCTCTGTATTCTGTTGTACAGCGCCATGGAAGATGCTGACACTACATAAATCATTGATAATAATAATAATAATAATACAATGAGTAGTGAAGAGCAATAATTCCCCCATTTTAAGTTTATTTGCAGGAGCTTTATTATACAGGGGCCCGTCTCCTAGGTGATATTTTCACACCTCGTCAAAAAAATGCTTTTTAAAGAGACACTAAAGCGAAAAAAAAAATATGATTTTATGATTTGTATGTGTAGTACAGCTAAGAAATAAAACATTAAGATCAGATACATCAGTCTACTTGTTTCCAGTACAGGAAGAGTTGAGAAACTCCAGTTGTTATCTCTATGCAAAAAAGCCATTAAGCTCTCCGACTTTCAAAGTCGTGGAGAGGGCTGTTTTCTGACTTTTATTATCTCAACTGTACCTGAACTATTTACTTTTCCTCTGCTAGAGGAGAGGTCATTACTTCACAGACTGCTCCGAAAGAATCATTTTGAATGCTGAGTGTTGTGTAATCTGCACATTTTATAGAATGATGCAATGTTAGAAAAAACACTATATACCTGAAAATAAAAATATGAGAATATTTTATTTGCTGCTAATCTTCTAGTAATTATTCATAGTACACAACCAATTCACTATATCATATTTTTTTTTTCGCTTCAGTGTCTCTTTAAACCACCAACAAGCAAACAAATACCCAAAATAATTTTGATAGTACATTTTCACCTACTTTTTCAATCGTAAAGTGCTAAAAAAAGTTATTTTAAATCAAAGATGAAAAATGATCTCTTATGAACACCTGACTTACAAATTAATAGTTTTGCTCGGATACCCCCAATCACAAATTCAAAATAATCTGGACACGGCAGAATCGAAATCCGGATATGCCATTATCGTGATCCTGATTTGAATCGGAGCTCCGGATTCGACTCGGATTTTAGCCGTGGTTACATGTAGAATCCCTGATCATGGCCGTGATCACGAATTTGACTTTAATGTTAATAGCAAAGCCCTCATACATGCTACAATCACCAAAATTGCATGGATTATAAAATTGATCAGTGGCTACACATTATTTGTTTTTTCAAAAAGACCTAATAGTTTTTGAGAAAATTGATTTCAAAGTATCAAATGAAAAAAAGTATTTGTGGTTAAAAACCACCAAAACCGACGACTTTTCAGGTTCAACCTGGCTGAAGTGATGGAACCCAGTGGTGCTGACCGCCAGGTCGTGATCACGCTTACGCGTGGATTCACGACCATTTTGACGCATTCCGCCTCGGACACGCTAAGCCGTGAATAGATTTTCAACCACGAAAATCTGCTTCGGCTTCGCGTGAATGCGGACAGAAATCCGCATTCACGCTCATGAAACCCGGTGCTGAAGTCGTGGTTTGCGGAAATGCGTCAAACTATGCGGAAGTGACACATTGCAGGCCAATCAGAGGGCCCCAGCCAGGCCCTAGCAACCAATCACAGGAGGGGAGCTATGCCCTCCCCTCCTGAATATAAAGCGGCGGCCATGATGGAAAAGCTCTGTCCTTGCTAGACTGTGGTGCTGAGAGGATTATCTCCAGGCCATTGTTGTTTGAGCAAGTGCATTTATTGTGTTAAAAACAAAGCTTTTTTTTGCTAACACTGCTCTTATACTGTACACAGTTAGCTAGTCAGTGAGTGATTGCTGTAGTTAGTTGTAGTCAGTGTAGTGTAGTGGGAGTGTGGGAGTCTAGTGATTATTTAACTGTGTGTAGTGCAGGCAGGTTCAGTGCTGCAGTGTAGTCAGTGTAGTGGGAGTGGGGATTATCTGTGTGTAGTGCAGGCAGGCAGGTTAGTGCAGCTGCAGTGTTCACTTGTATATTCCAGTGACAGTTATACACTTGTACTATTTGCAGGCAGCCAGTCACACTGCCGGCGCCGCCACTCTCTGCCAGCGCTGTTCATTCATTCTGTCAGTGACCTTGTGCCGTGCCCAGTGCCCACTGCTCGCTCGCTGGCATATAAGCATCTCATTACACACTTGTATATTATTTCAGTGACAGTTATACACTTCACTTGTACTATTTGTAGGCAGCCAGTCACACCGCCGGCACCGCCACTCTCTGCCAGCGCTGTTCATTCATTCTGTCAGTGACCTTGTGCCGTGCCCAGTGCCCACTGCTCGCTGGCATATAAGCATCTCATTACACAGTGTGACATCCTTGTGTGCCCACTGCATCCTTCAGTGACCTAGTTGTATATCCAGTGCCCACTGCTGTGCCCACTGCATCCTTCAGTGACCTTGTACTGTGCCCACTGCATCCTTCAGTGACCTAGTTGTATATCCAGTGCCCACTGCTGTGCCCACTGCATCCTTCAGTGACCTTGTACTGTGCCCACTGCATCCTTCAGTGACCTAGTTGTATATCCAGTGCCCACTGCTGTGCCCACTGCATCCTTCAGTGACCTTGTACTGTGCCCACTGCATCCTTCAGTGACCTAGTTGTATATCCAGTGCCCACTGCTGTGCCCACTGCATCCTTCAGTGACCTTGTACTGTGCCCACTGCATCCTTCAGTGACCTAGTTGTATATCCAGTGCCCACTGCTGTGCCCACTGCATCCTTCAGTGACCTTGTACTGTGCCCACTGCATCCTTCAGTGACCTAGTTGTATATCCAGTGCCCACTGCTGTGCCCACTGCATCCTTCAGTGACCTTGTACTGTGCCCACTGCATCCTTCAGTGACCTAGTTGTATATCCAGTGCCCACTGCTGTGCCCACTGCATCCTTCAGTGACCTTGTACTGTGCCCACTGCATCCTTCAGTGACCTAGTTGTATATCCAGTGCCCACTGCTGTGCCCACTGCATCCTTCAGTGACCTTGTACTGTGCCCACTGCATCCTATGACGCTGTGCTACTACTACTACCACCAGTATGTTGCCATGGTCCTTCTGTGCTGCTGAACTGACCGCCCGCATTGTCCTCCTCCTCCTGACTCAGTCGCTTCCACCAATGTACTATGTCTGCGTTCACACTGCCCGGGTCACCGGGTGCATTTAATTTTTTGGCCAGCACTATGACGCTGTGCTGCTACTACTACCACCACTATGTTGGCATGGTCCTTCTGTGCTGCTGCTGCTGCTGAACTGAACGCCCGCTTTGTCCTCCTCCTCCTCCTGACTCAGTCGCTACCATGGTACCACCAATGCACTCTGTCTGCGTTATCACTTCCCGGGTCACCGGGTGCATTTAATTTTTTGGCCAGCACTATGACACTGTGCTACTACTACTACCACCAGTATGTTGGCATGGTCCTTCTGTGCTGCTGCTGCTGAACTGACCGCCCGCATTGTCCTCCTCTTCCTGACTCAGTCGCTTCCCGCTGCTGCACTCTGCGTTCACACTGTCCGGATCACTGGGTGCATTTAATTTTTTGGCCAGCACTATGACACTGTGCTACTACTACTACCACCAGTATGTTGCCATGGTCCTTCTGTGCTGCTAAACTGACCGCCCGCATTGTCCTCCTCCTCCTGACTCAATCGCTTCCACCAATGTACTCTGTCTGCGTTCACACTGCCCGGGTCACCGGGTGCATTTAATTGTTTGGCCAGCACTATGACGCTGTGCTGCTACTACTACCACCAGTATGGTGCCATGGTCCTTCTGTGCTGCTGAATTGACCGCACGCATTGTCCTCCTCCTCCTGACTCACTCGCTTCCAGCTCTGTCTGCGTTCACACTGCCCGGGTCACCGGGTGCATTTAATTTTTTGGCCAGCACTATGACGCTGTGCTGCTACTACTACTACCAGTATGTTGCCGTGGTCCTTCTGTGCTGCTGAACTGACCGCCCGCATAGTCCTTCTCCTGACTCTACGCTACCACCACTGCACTCTGCGTTCACACTGCCCGTGTCCACTGACAACTCTGCTGCGATGTCATTGCTAATTGCTGCAAAAAAAAAAAATTACAAAAACCTCTCTGGGGCCTTTTTGGCGTCAGCCACTCATCCTCCTCCAGCGGTACCTTCGCCGCCAAGTGCCATTGGAACTCGCCTTCACCTCTTTGATTGCTTAACGTGTATATCCCTTTTTAAAACCACGTATTACCAATTAATAGCCCCATTTACAGTGGTGATTTGTCTTTAAAAGCCATTAAAAAAAAAAATTATGTTGAAGTTATGTTGCCCCTTATCACCTTGATAATCCATGTAATTTGGGGGATTGTAGCATGTATGGGGGCTTTGTTATTAACGTTAAAAGAAAATCCGCCTCCGGGTGGGAATCCACGCGTGATTACGCCATTCACGGCAGAAAATCCGCGTGGTTGCGTGGACGCGGATGAAAATCCGCATGCGGCGGGGCCGAATGCGGATTTTTTTTTGCAACCACGCGGATTGCCGAATTCGTGGATGAGGCACATCCGAGCATCCCTGATGGAACCCAGTACTGGAGCTGCGGGCAGCGGAGGACGGTGGCGTGGGAGCGATACGAGCTTATGGGGCTGGAGGAAAACCCAGGTATGTGTAAAACTTGTATGTTTCTTAAGCTCTGGTACACTTTAAGTAGCCCTGTGTTGGGATAAGACCCACTGCAGTCCCTGCTCTCTAGACTTTCTTCTGCAATAAGATAGTCATTGCATAATATTTTGAATTAAACTTTTTTTTTTTTTTTTAAAGGCAGCTCTGGGTGTGTTGTAGCAGGTCTCAAACACTGTCCCAATGTAATTGTCAATAAAACACAGGCATTAGTTACACATTTTTGCAAAAAACATGATAAACCATGTGAGTTCTGGCAAGCTTCTTGTGTGGCCCACGCTTCCTACTCTAGTGTCACAAAGCTGCACATATATTGTCATAGATGAATCCACCAGAGACTTGCCATTTATCTCCACATAGGAAATTTGCCCTTCCACATGGACAGATGCAGAAGCCATATAAAACAAATAGTGATAAGATTGAATTGAATTGATTGAATTTCACGCAGAAGTGATTTTGCCACTATCACCTTTTGCTGCCAAATTCACAATTATGACACCAAATCATGCATACTGAGTAAACATTTCTCAATGTCCTTACTAATTGTAGTGTAGGTGGACACAAAAGCTACTCTCCTATTATGGCGACTACATCTTTTACCCCTATCACTTTTTTTGACACTCTTGTCCAATTGTTCACTCAGTACGTGATCTGGATACCCACGAATTTTAAATTGCTGAACCATATCATTTAATCTATGGGATTGTTTATCTAAATCTTTTACTATCTTGCCAATACGCTGAAACTGTCAACCGGGAATGTTATACACTGTATGTTTTGGATGGAAACTATTAAAGTGCAAAATCGAGTTTCTATCTGTCTCCTTTCTATATAGGTCCATAACCAATTTTCCATTAACTTTAGAAACCACAGTGTCCAGATATGATATGCTCTTCAAATCACTATTAATGGTAAGTCTAATTGCTTGACATTTGGTTTGGACAGACTTAACAAAATCGATCAGGGTCGAGTTTGGCCCCGCCCACACAACAAAATACATCATCAATGTAACACCACCAACATTTGGAATACTTATGAAACAACGAGGATGCATAAATAAATGTCTCTTCATATAGGCCCATGAATAAATTAGCATAGGTAGGGGCCACACTCGATCCCATCACCATACCTCTACATTGTAGATATAAATGACCATCAAAATAAAAATAATTGTCATGCAAAATGATCTTTAAGAGCTTGAGTAGGAAACCCCTCCACTGTTCATCAAGATTTGTTTACCTGTTCTGATCTTGATGAACAGCAGAGGGATTTCCTACTCAAGCTCTTGAAGATCATTTTGCATGACAATTATTTTTATTTTGATGCTTGAACAGTTTTGAGTTTTCTAGATGGCAAACCATTCTTCAAATTTTTCACTTGTCTAAAACAACTCAAGGGTTTTTTTTTCAAGTCTTTTTATGAGAAAAGGGTCTCTCATTAGGAGGTACAAATGTTTTGAAATGATAGTCCTAATGGCTCTATAACCTTAACATATCTCATACCCTCAGTCATCCCCCACCCATAGCAGGTGCCTTATGGAAAGCCCACTCTGCATGTATCAAGCTGGAACATATGTATGACCTCTTATCTCACATGGCATCACCTTTTTTGGAATAACTGAAACATAGTTTCTTCCCTCAGGCATCTGCTGGACTTTCTTATGTAGGCCTATAGTTCAGCGCAACACCCAGACCAGGCAATAAACATGGTGGGGGTGTAGGCATCATTCTTTCCCAGCACTGTTCATTCAGTACCCGTTCTCTTGCCCTTCCTTTTTGCTTTTCATCCTTTGGAATTCACTAAATCTGAGTCTACTCCCCCTTTCACCTTCAAATTTCTGTAATGTATTATCTACCAGGTCAAACCAGTCTTTTCCTAGATCACTTCTCTTTTCTTCTTGTCCACTGGCATTCCTTAAGTAATCATAGGGGACTTAAACATCCCCATCCACACTAATGCCTACTGTGCCTCCAAGTTCCAGTCACTTACCATCTCCCTTAATCTCACACTGTGGTCCACCACTGCAACCCATGCTCAAAGCCACATACTTAACCTCACATTTATCAATAATCTTCTTCACTAGGTGTTGTTCCCTATCCAACCTCATCAACTATTCCCTCCAGCTGTCTGATCATAACTTACTCAAACTCACTATCCTTTCCATCCTGTCCCTACACATCGCCATGGCAGACTTCTATATACAAGTTCAGAAACACGTGCAATCTCAACCTCCAGACACTATCAACCTCTCTGCATCCTCTACTAACCCTGAGCTAGCAGCTGCTTATTATCACAACACCTTAACTTCAGCTTTTGATTCTGAGGCTCCCTCCTATACAGTCTATCATTGCTGGGTCCATGAACAACCCTGACTCGATGAGGAGATCAAGCTACTGTAATGCTGCTCCAGGCTACTTGAATGGTGCTGGCAAAAATATATATATTTGTCTGAGCACTTCCAAAATTACACAGAGGCTTTACACACACTCAGGCAGGTTCTCTCAGCAGCCAATACAATCATACTTTTCTTCCCTAATTTCCTTCCAGTCCCACAACCCTAAACTACTCTTTGCTACCTTTAACTCCTAAACCTTTAAACTGTAAAGCCTTTTTGGCCAGGGCTCTCTTTCCCCTTCTGTCTCTCAGTGCTGTGTGTTATGAGTACATATCTTCCATCCCTGTGTAAAAAAAACCCACATAAGTACAAATGTTACAAACTATGTATCTGAGTAGGCCTGAGTCTCTAGTTTTCAGAATGGTAACATTTATGGCTCTTCTTGACTGTTCAGACACTCCATGGCCTTTACTAAGAAAGAATGACTGTATTACTTTTGGTGCAAAAAAATTGGCCTTGATAAATCAGTTGGTGCTGCTAATGGTTAACAGTGTATTGTGTGGCCAAAAATCTATCTGATTATGTATATAGGGTATAATTTTTTTTCGTGACAAGCCAGAAAATAGAATTTGGGGTGTTTGAGATCTCAGGCCTATGTCATTAGATTTACTTTTAGTGGCAGACTTAATGAGATACAATAAAATGGCTATTTTCATACACTTTGTACCAAAATAAAACACAATAAAAAAAATGACAGAATTGAAAAGAGATTACATAAATAGTTCCCTTAGGGACTCAGTTTTTTAAATATGTATGCCATGAGAGTGTATTGCTTTTTGCTAATAACGGCTTGTAATCATTGGTAGCGTGCAATGAGAAAATGAAAACCACAACAAAAAATACACCTTTATTTTAAAATAATATATTGTCACCATACTTTGTACTAGGGACATGATTTAAATCTTGTGATAACCAGGACAAATATACCAAGGGTAAGCTAGTGAAGGTTGTAGGGTTTACAGAGAGCACAAAAACTTTTAATGGCAGCTCTAGCTGTATAGCTACACATGTTTTGAGATGAAGGTAGGCAGCAATCTTGACCTACTTGGTCTTGAAAGCTGCGATAAACATAACGGCTTTATAATCAGTAAGTTTACTGTCATCCCTTCTCCTCTGCACTGCACAATAATCAATAACAAAGCCCAGCTTGCTGAGGGCAGCTTTCACAAAGCTTTCATCATATTTCAAAATATGAAATTTTTCTCCTGCAACCAGAAAATAAGATGCATTTAATAATGCACCTATTATAACGTGGCCTCCAGGTCTTAGCAACTTTGAGATTTTTTCCAGGTTTTTTATGTATTTGTCTTCATTGTTACTGATGAAATCCAATATCAATAAACTGGTGACACAGTCGGCGAGTGGAAGCACAACAGGATACGTTATATTCTCATTTTCAAAGTCACATGATATCACGTGACTGATGGATGTCTTTAGCTGCTCATCCTTGTCCTGAATTTCTGCACTGAAATAAACAAATTACAGAGGCGTTAACATTATCACAGGAGATTTAAGAAGTCAGTCCTGGGTGGAACCTTACCCTGCTTTATTACTGATAAGTGGTAAATTGGACCTCACTTATTTAGAGTAACTCTCCACCCCACTCTGTTACTTCAGCCTCACTCTCCTCTGGTTAAAAAGGCTAGTTTAACACTATGCAAAAGGGGAACCATATCCAGGGCGGAACTGGACAACTAAAGGATCCTCCAGCTCTTGATGTGCCTCAGGCCTGAATTCTCTCCTCCCTCTTTAAGGGTCCCCCTCCAGTGCTCCCTACTGTCTATTTAGAGCAGTGGCAATGGCAGCAAGAATATGCTCACCTAAACCTGGGCCAGCTGGATTAGGTTAGCATCTTCTTGCTTCTGCTACTCTGCATGGGGGTAGGGGAGGTGGGAGCATTAGTCAACCAGTACATCACCATAGCAGCATTTGGGAGGAAGGCATCAATTCACCAGGTAAGCAATATGTGAAGGGGAGGGCACTACACCACCACAGATGCAATAACGGGAGGGTGGACCAGTAGACCACAAGAGAAGTGATATGGAAATTACTAGACCACCAGGGAAGCAATATGCAGGCACTAGACCACCAGGGAAGCAACATGCAGGGTACTAGACCACCACCACAGAACCGATAAAAGGATTGAGCACACTAGACAACAAGGAAATGTGGAGGGGGCCACAAGAGGACAGCAATATGGGGATGGGGACCACTAGACCACCTGGGAAGCAATATGGGGATAAGGAGACACCAGGGCTTGCTGAAAGGGAGAAGGTTGACCACAAGAACACCAGGAAAGCTGGATAGGGAGCACTAGACCACCAGTGAAGTAATATGAAGAGGGGGATTACTAGACCACCATGAAAGCAAAATGAGGAGGGGGACCACTAGAATATCAGGGACTACTGTGGGGAAATAATGGACCACTACATCAATATAACCTATTTTTAGGAGGAAGAGGGACTATTAGACACACTACCAGTGTCAGGAGAGAGGTGTGTGTAGGGTGAGAGAGAGGAATTAAACCGTGCAACATGCAGTATGGGGAGGTAAGGGGGAGAAAGGCTCTCATAAAATTGTGGGATACAATGCAATTTGTAATATGGGGGGGGGGGGGGGTTGGATAGACAATAGTTTCCACATCAATTTTACTTGTTTAGCAGTAATATTTTCTATAGCACTAATCTGATTACTAACATGTATGATAATTTAGTAGCGCATTACTTTTTATTAACCACTACCTGACTGCTCTTTATATTAAAAATGTCCAGTTTGTCTCTGTTGATGGCAAACGGATGTATTAAAAATTTACCTGCTGCTGCGCACATGCCTACATGCTCCCATCTAGCGTACCTGTCAGTGCCAAGACTGACACATCATTGATTGGTGAACGGGAACATTTGTTCCCTGAGCTAATCAAAGTGCCTGTAATGGAAAAATAATGGCTTCAATAAGAAGCCAATGATCTTTCCTGTAAGAACACTGTTTATGTGCTTTGAACTCTGTTCAGAGCACACAGAAAAGTGTGGGTGGGGATACCTAGTGATTAAAAAAAATACCCCACCTCCCATAGTTACCAAAATAAAACACTTAAAAAAAAGTGGCAGCATTACTATGTATGTCAAAAGGGTATAGTACTGTTATTTTGGCAAATAAAGGCTTGTAAATAAAGGAATGCTATTACTGATTGGTTTTGAAAAAATACAAAACAGAAAAAATACACCTTTATTTCAAAATATTAAATTGTTGCCATACATAGGTGGTCATAGGCAACGCACATGTTGTCATACATAGGAAAACAATTTAAATTTTGTAATAACTGGGACAAATTGGCAAATTAAATGTGTGAGTTTTATTAACCCATTTAATTTAATGATTTAGCAAAACATTGTAGAGGTCCAATTGGAAAGGCCCAATCCATACTAATTGAGTATTAAAGGAATAAAGGACTTAAAGCTAATGGGAACCGGGTTAAAAAAAAAAAGTCAGATACTCACCTAAGGAGAGGGAGGCTCTGGGTCCTATAGAGCACTCCCTCTCCTCCTCCCGGTGCCCGCTGCTGTCCTGGCTCCCCCGTAGCGGTATTCGACCATTTTGGTTAAATACCGCTGTCTCCCGGCCGAAAGGAGGCTTCGGAAATGCTTCGGGAGCCCAAGTGCTCCCGAAGACGGGCCGCGATAACACTGCGCACATGCGCGTGCCCTCTATGACGCACTGGCGTGTGCGCCGCCTGTCTTCGGGAGGACTCGGCTCCAGAAGGCTTCCGAAGTCCCTTCTGCGTCGGATGAGAACGGAGGAGCCAGCGCAGCACCGGGGCCAGCGGGAGAGAAGAGGGATGGCTCATTAGGGCCGAGCCTTCCCTCTCCTTAGGTGAGTATCTGACTTTTTTTTTTTTTAAACAGGGGTTACATTAGCTTTAAGTGTGTTTATCAAAATCAGATCGAATGCAAAAAAAGATGATCAGCTGCCAAATATGTATCTTGTATCTGTATCTGTAGACACATTTGAGTACTAAATATTTTTATTTTCTTTGTGTGGGATGCAGGATTTTTAGAGCTACATAACTTCTCATCTCAGTGTTTTTTTGTTGTTTTTGTTTTTCAAAAACATTAGGTAGAAAATAACAAAATTACACCCACCTCCTGAACAATACTGGTTCATGACATGGAGGGGGTTTGTGTGAGAAGGGGCAGAAATACTTGCTAAACCTTTTGTGCATGTCAAGGACAAGGACCTCATCCGCACCTATTTTATTGCTTGTGAAGGTGTGGGCAATTAGCTAATGCACATGGTAGTAGGTCCCAAGGGGTGTATGGTGGAATCTTTGCTCTCCAATTGCTGCTCCAGCACTGCAAGCCAACCAATTCTGGGACCACCACTGGGCTAATTTAACTGCCACATATGCAGCACACACCCCCACCAACTGGCCACTTACCAGATTCATTGCCACTCCTGTTATACTGCCAGCTCCATTACAGCCATGAGGGGCCTCTTGATTGTGCTGTCTAGGGCAAATGCAGAGACAATTTTTTTAAGTGCATGTTCTACTACCAATCATAAGGAATGGCACGCCTCACAGTTGGTAGTCTTACAGTGCTGGGTATTGGAGCAATAGCTGGAGACTAGTTTTAGGCCATGCACATTTCTTTTACATATATATGAAATATATGCCCTTTTGGTTGTTCCTCTAGATTCCTACACTGAACTGTGGCAAACCAAGAAATTTAGTACTGTTATTGGTTTTGAAGTGCACCTGGGAACTTTGAATTTCTTGACAAATTAAATAGTGAAATTGGTCCAAAGGCAATCCTTTGGTGTTGGTTGTCTAATAGGCTGTATTTACAAGACAGCTCACCTCTTTCCTTCTAACTTAGCGGCATGGGAGGATGCGTGTGCCCAAGTAAAAGCTCCAGTACGAGTGTCCTTCCATCTGCTTGTCTCCATGGTACATCTCTCATTGAGCTTCAGTAAAATTATGTCTTTGAAGACATCACAAGCTGAATAGAGATGATGAATGAGGGAACCAGAACTGATGTCAATCAGAACATCTCCCTTCACAATACCTGCAGGGTTATTAAAACAATCTATTAAACACATCAAAGTCATGAAGCTGGGAAAGTGTTTTTAATGTCTATGTCGCTCCTTTAAGACCTAATGTTGCTCCTTTAAGACCTTCTTCAATGGTTCTTCCTCAACCTCCATCCCCCTCTCAGTTGGAGTCCCCCAAGGCTCCGTTCTTGGCCCCTGATGTTCTCACGTTACACCGCCTCCATCAAAAAATTCCTTTCCTCTCTGGGTTTCAACTATCACTTATATGCTGATGACACCCAGATTTACCTCCATACCACTGACCTCTCCACCACCACCATGGAGAAGGTATCCTCCGGCCTCTCAGCTATCTCATCCTGGATGTCTGCCAGGTTCCTAATGTTAAACCTGGATAAGACTGAACTAATCTTCCCACCCCATGCTGTTTCACCCCCCTCAGACCTCTACGTCACTGTCAATGGCACAATGATTCGTCCAACCATACAAGCCCGCTGCCTGGGTGTCACCCTGGACTCAGCCCTCACCTTCACCCCCCCAGATCCAAACTGTATCTAGGGCCTGCAATTTTCATCTACGCAACATCTCCAAGATCCGGCCTTTCCTGACCCCAAACACTGCCAAACTCCTTGTCCATGCCCTCATCATCTCCCGCCTGGACTACTGTAACTCCCTCCTGTCAGTCCTTCCTCAAAACCGCATCGACCCCCTACAATCCATCATGAATGCAGCAGCCCGACTAATCTACTCCTCCCACCGCTCTGTCTCCCCTATGCAAATCCCTTCACCGGCTTCCAATTCACTTCAGAATCAGCTTCAAGGTCCTATGTTAGGAATACAAATCTATACACAAGTGCTGCCCAACCTACATCTCTGACCTGGTCAGCAGATACCCACCTGGCCGCCCAATTCGCTCCTCCAACAACCTCCTCCTATACACCCCACACATCTCACACTCCCATGCACGACTGCAGGACTTCACAAGACCTCCATCCTGTGGAACTCTCTCCCACTGCCCATCAGGCTTGCTCCCACCTTCAACACCTTCAAAAAGGCACTCAAAACTCACTTTCAAGGAGTCCTACATCAACTCAACACTGCCTTAACCCTCTCTTCCAAGAACTTCATGATGCACCCCCTCCTTTTGTGTCACCAACCCCTCTCTCTACATTGTAAGCCTTTGGCAGGGCCCTCTCCCCTTGTGTATCATACATGACTGTGTGTGCACTTTACCCAGAATTTTGAACTTGTATTTTTACCACTACCACTCCAGTGTAAATCTGGCATTGTATTACTATCTGCCTTGTGTTGTGTGTTTTATTGCCTATTACCTGTATTGTTGTATCTATTTTAAATTACCTGTATTGTGCTGTCACCCCTGTTATCATTGTCTGTAATCCTATTTATTGTACAGCGCTGCGTAATATGTTGGCGCTATATAAATCCAATAAATAATAATAATAATAATAATGATGTATCTACTATCCCCTAATACATATGTTTTCACTGACAGCAGCAGTTGTTTCGTAAATTAAACCAATACTAAGTAGCCGTGTGTTGGAATAGGCAGGGTTGTTGCAAGACCCAAGTGCACAGAAAGAAGTCGCACACCACTCATGAGGTGCTGAACCAATTTGTAATCCACAAAAAATTCCAGAGGGTCCGCACACTCTAATGTACCATGTCCTGTTTATTCAAAAAAAACGTGACACACCATTCCACAACCAACGAGTCGTTTCGGGGCCCCGTGGGGTCCCCTTTGTCAAGGCTACAGTACAGAATGGTAACAATGTGTGATTACATGAAGGTGATATAAAACCAGTTTTCCCACATTGAACCACACCCCCATTACAAAATTGCCGCCCAAAAAAATTAGCATAATTTGTATAATTAACTTAATCCTTGGAGTAATCTCATATGCATATGACCTCTTGTGGTCTCATACCAACAAAGACAATAAATCACATTATGCCAGCTTGATAGAATTAAACCACATGCACTTTTACCTGTTAAGGTACGCTGTAGTCCAGCACAGTACTGCCCTGAATGTGTGCTGACGCCATCTCCGCACTATGCGTACCCGATCATTGCTGCTGCCGTCTGGTGCAGAAGTCCCGCCTCCCTCTGGCCGTTACCAGCCCCGGGTCATCTGCGAGACCATTCTCGCTGGTCCCCGGCGCTGTCACTCGCCGCAGCTTAGCTCCGCCCCCATTGACGTCACATTGTTGTTCTCCTCATGCCGATTCCGCCCAATTCGGAATCATGCAGCCAATCACTGCGCTCGTCAGTGTGTGACCACTCCCCCTGTCATTTCGTTCGCTCCACACCTCCGGAGCAAAGTGGGGGTACCGCCGCGTGCTGGGGTCGCTAGGTGACCAGTAAACACTGTTCTGCAATGTGCTAAGAGCAGGAGCTGCGGCTCCATAGCCCACAGTTCCTGCTAACAATACAATGGGGGCTTTTGTAACTCACTGTGTGAGTCATGGCAAGTCATCACACACATTCTGTGCAGGCTGGGGGACTAATGCAATCATTGCGCAGCATATGATATGCAGACACCGCGCAATAACAAGGGAGCCCCACTCCTCCATATACTCCAATAACAATTTTTGTATCTTCAACCTAGGAAAATACATAACATATTTGATATGGCCAAGGCAAAGTTGCGTAAGAGGTGCCGTTGGGGCCAACTATAGGTATTTACTCACCCGGTGCAGGAAATAGATAATACCACCAGAAAGACACCACAGTGAAAGAGTATAAGCCAACACCTAAGGGATGGGATAAAGGAGAATATAAGATTTAGAAAGAATATTTACACTGTACATATGAAAAGTTAGACAAACTATCTACACTGTATATATTAACTGGCTGCTTAAGCACAATAGATCACCTCTGTTTCAGAAAGCAAGTAAGGCTGTTGTTGGTGTTCAAACCCCCGGGTACGACTGTATTGAGGGTATAAATCCAAAATGCTTCCCTTTGTAATAGGGATTGTCTGTGATCACCTCCTCTCCTTGGCGCCTGTACTCGTTCTATAATCATGCCTCTCAATGAGTGAACCTGATGCCTCATCTCCAAAAAATGCAATGCTACTGGCTTTGTTGCATCAGGGGTTTCAACTTTTTGCTACCGCCGCATACATCGTCCTAATATCGCTGCGATGACGCTGAAATCATTTCTTAAAGGGACCTGTGGTCATGCCTACATAGGCCAGACCACAGGGACACTTGAGCATGTAAACCACGTGATCTGGTTGGCAAGGTATGTAGATTTTCATTTGCAGCCTTTGGTACAGAGACTTCCAGCATATCTGAGGGATACAGATGACTTTCTGGGTAAGCTCAAGGTATTTCATGGAAATATTGACTCTATGATACTATGCTCAATGGACATTTCTGCGTTGTACACTAGTATACCTATAGAAAAGGGATTGACTGCTGTCAGTCATTTTTTGAACAAAAGGGAAAACAAACAGGTGCCTAGGGAATATATACAACATTGTTTGGAAACAGTACTTATGAACAATTGTTTTCGTTTTGAGAATGAGTGGTTTGGACAGATCAAAGGGACGGCAATGGGAAGTTCGGCCGCACCCGCTTTCGCTAATCTCTTTATGGGGTATCTTGAAGAGACCAAAATCTACCCCAATGAACTGTATCAACAACATGTCAAAGTGTGGTATAGGTTTATTGATGATGTGGTACTGCTGTGGGACGGGAATGTCCATCAGCTGGGAATGTTCTTTGATTTCTTGAATGGATTGGCAGATGGTATTGTATTTAACCCTGAGTTCTCCACTGAGAGTATTACATTTCTAGATGTCAAGATAAGTAAAGGAGAAGGGAGATTTATAACCACCTTGTTCCAGAAACCCACAGATAGGAATAGTATTTTGAGAGCAGAAAGCTATCATCCCCCACATCTCATCAACTCATTGCCAATCTCTCAATTCCTGCGGGTCTTGAGGATCTGCAATACTGATGAGGAAAGAGATCAACAAATTTTGTTGATGCATAACAGGTTTCTTGAGAGGGGGTATAGTGAAACCATCCTGAACCGAGCGCTTGATAAAGCAAAAGAAAAGTGGGTGTGTGGCAATGAATTTAGAAATGTATGTTCAAGCAAAACGAGAATGTGTACCGTTGGTACAAAAATTTGGCCCAATGGCTACACAGATTAAGCAAGCCACACAAAAAAACCACAATGTTTTAATGGCTGACAAAAAACTGGCCCCAGTGATCAAAGCAAAACCCTTGTTTGCATATAGAAATTGCCAGAATATCCGCAGTACTTTGGTACAAGGGATCCCTGGCAAAAATATATGCAGAAGGGGTTCAAGTTTTCTGAGAGAACAGGATGCTTCAAATGCCATAAATGCAACATTTGCAACTCATTGATCATTGGCGATACGTTTATCCATACCCAAAGTGGCAAAAAATATGCCATTCGCGACTATGTAAACTGTGACACAGATCACGTGGTTTACATGCTCAAGTGTCCCTGTGGTCTGGCCTATGTAAGCATGACCACAGGTCCCTTTAAGAAACGATTTCAGCGTCATCGCAGCGATATTAGGACGATGTATGCGGCGGTAGCAAAGGGTGAAACCCCTGATGCAACAAAGTCAGTAGCATTGCATTTTTTGGAGATGAGGCATCAGGTTCACTCATTGAGAGGCATGATTATAGAACGAGTACAGGCGCCAAGGAGAGGAGGTGATCACAGACAATCCCTATTACAAAGGGAAGCATTTTGGATTTATACCCTCAATACAGTCGTACCCGGGGGTTTGAACACCAACAACAGCCTTACTTGCTTTCTGAAACAGAGGTGATCTATTGTGCTTAAGCAGCCAGTTAATATGTACAGTGTAGATAGTTTGTCTAACTTTTCATATGTACAGTGTAAATATTCTTTCTAAATCTTATATTCTCCTTTATCCCATCCCTTAGGTGTTGGCTTATACTCTTTCACTGTGGTGTCTTTCTGGTGGTATTATCTATTTCCTGCACCGGGTGAGTAAATACCTATAGTTGGCCCCAACGGCACCTCTTACGCAACTTTGCCTTGGCCATATCAAATATGTTATGTATTTTCCTAGGTTGAAGATACAAAAATTGTTATTGGATTATATGGAGGATTGGTGCTCCCTTGTTATTGCACGGTGTCTGCATATCATATGCTGCGCAATGATTGCATTAGTCCCCCAGCCTGCACAGAATGTGTGTGATGACTTGCCATGACTCACACAGTGAGTTACAAAAGCCCCCATTGTATTGTTAGCAGGAACTGTGGGCTATGGAGCCGCAGCCCCTGCTCTTAGCACATTGCAGAACAGTGTTTACTGGTCACCTAGCGACCCCAGCACGCGGCGGTACCCCCACTTTGCTCTGGAGGTGTGGAGCGAACGAAATGACAGGGGGAGTGGTCACACACTGACGCGCGCAGTGATTGGCTGCATGATTCCAAATTGGGCGGAATCGGCATGAGGAGAACAACAATGTGACGTCAATGGGGGCGGAGCTAAGCTGCGGCGAGTGACAGCGCCGGGGACCAGCGAGAATGGTCTCGCAGATGACCCGGGGCTGGTAACGGCCAGAGGGAGGCGGGACTTCCGCAACAGACGGCAGCAGCAATGATCGGGTACGCATAGTGCGGAGATGGCGTCAGCACACATTCAGGGCAGTACTGTGCTGGACTACAGCATACCTTAACAGGTAAAAGTGCATATGGTTTAATTCTATCAAGCTGGCATAATGTGATTTATTGTCTTTGTTGGTATGAGACCACAAGAGGTCATATGCATATGAGATTACTCCAATGATTAAGTTAATTATGCAAATTATGCTAATTTTTTTGGGCGGCAATTTTGTAATGGGGTGTGGTTTACTGTGGGAAAACTGGTTTTATATCACCTTCATGTAATCACACATTGTTACCATTCTGTACTGTAGCCTTGACAAAAGGGGGACCCCACGGGGCCCCGAAACGACTCGTTGGTTGTGGAATGGTGTGTCACGTTTTTTTTGAATAAACAGGACATGGTACATTAGAGTGTGCGGACCCTCTGGAATTTTTTGTGGATTACAAATTGGTTCAGCACCTCATGAGTGGTGTGCGACTTCTTTCTGTGCACTTGGATCTTTTCTGTAGAGTCTGCACCCACCTGGCCATTTGAAGTGACACCTACAGCGAGGAACACGGAACTAGGTTTCTGTCCTCATTTCCAGCACCTTTGCGATTGGAAGGAACTGGCGTATTATAGCACAGCTGCATCACTGGAAGTGACACCTTTAACCACCAGTTTACGGGTTGCCAAGGACGTAAGTGTCTACATACTGTTTTGCATAGACTGCTTATATCTATCTTCAGAGTCATTGCAACTGCGATTGGGTCAGTGACTGTTTCGAATAGTGTACGAAGGCAACCTGGAGGCAACTACAAGTGGTGTCATATTTGTACGCTTCTACTATCTGAATGGAGCCAAGTACAGGCTTGTTTGAACCGTTCACTTATTCCCCGGAAGAAGTGGAGTCTATTTTGTTTGCTGACACAGATACAGCATTTGGTAGTGAAACCACCAATGATCTGCTAAATGAATTAAGACGATTAAAGAAAAAGAAGGCTGATCTTGAATTACATGATCAAACACTATCGCAGTATTATAAATTAAAGAAAATCCCCAAAGGTTTCAGACTGCAAATCCAGCCTACGATCAGCAGGCATAAACATGAATTTTGCTTGAGGTGGTGTGCCTTATCTACCCAACATTCTTTAAACTACATGTTGATGATTATAGAAGAGGTCAAAGTCCTTCTTGGAGGTATTAATAAAGAAATCACTAAGATTTATAGCCATATTCAACCAAGAATTAAGGCGGGCATTGAAACAAATCTTCAGAAAGATCTAGATTTGCTGGAATCTGATATTATTAAATATATCGAACAGCAAAGAGGCGCATGCGCGGCGATCGTAAGATGGCCGCTTAGGCTCCGAGCTCCTGCCCACATCCCTGCCATATTAGGCCGCACACCGCTCCTCTTCCGCTTAAACAGCGCGGCCGCAACGGGTCCACACAGCGGAAACTCCTGGGCACAGATGGCCGCAAAAAGTAACTCCAAGGCAGCCTCACAAACCGGCTCCATGGACCGGTATGTCCGCACCTCCACGATCCAAGATGGCGCCGACCGCGCTCCGGACACAGAGACGCTCCAACCCACACAACCTCAGCAGCAGCTCACACAGCAGCCTGACGTGGGTCCCCCGGCCTCAGACCTCACACCGCTCACCGCTGCCATGCTGGACTCAGCCCTAGACAGGCATTACCGAGTCATACACGACTCCCTTCAGCAGATGATCTTCACAGCAGTGAAGGACCTCAGAGGTGACTTTTCCACTCTGGCAGAGCGCACTAACTCCCTGGAAACAAAAATGGAGGCCATGTCCTTTAAACAACAGGACATTGAGGACGAACAGCGCTTAATCCAAAATGACCTTAAATCAATAAGAGATACCCAGGAGGACTTTGAAAACAGGGAAAGACGCCAAAACATACGCATAAAAGGTATGTCTATGTCTATCACCTCTGATAAACTTCTTCCTCATCTCCTGGAACTTTATAAATCATTAGTGCCCGAGCTACCTGACGAAATGTGGAGAATGGACAGAGCCCATCGCTCCCTGGGTGAGAGACGAACCTCAGCACAGAGACCTAAAGATGTTATAATTAGACTCCACTATTATGAATCAAAAGAGGCCCTTCTGAGAGCGATCCGTAACACCTCTACAGTTTCTTTTAAAGGGGACGAACTCTCTATATACAATGACTTATCCCTTATTACTCTGGCCAAAAGAAGAGCCTTCAGGCCCATCACCCAGCTGTTGAGAGATGCCAAAATTCAGTACCAATGGGGCTTCCCCTTCCGCTTATCTGTAAACAGGAATGGCGCACGCTTTACAGTCTCAGAAATGGACAATGCACCAATGTTTCTTAAACAACTAGGCCTTCGTCTTCCTCCTACTCTCAGCACTCAGCAGAGCCTGCCCTCTTCGCCAAGTTCCCCCCCAAGGAAGATCCGCCACATGGCAGACAGATCCAGAGGCCACCTACGCAGTCTCACCTTTCCAGACCCATCGGAGGATATGGAAGCCTTACCTACCTGATATACCTACACCAATCATGACTCTACGTGGCCATAGCTTCAGACCTGGTCTTCACGCAAATATGTTTTTTCTATCATATCCTCTCTCTCTCATAATGTGAATTGATATGCTTGTCTTGAAGATAGATGTTATGTTATGTTCATGTTCAGGTTGTGTTCCCAATTTAACTCCGGTTCAACCATAATGTTGACCCCGATCATTTTCCTATTTTTTTTTTGGCAGAGGAGATTTGGGCGGCCCTCTTGGCTCACCCGCATGTACCTCCGGAGGACTGCCGCTTGGCCCCATGGTTTTTCCCGGGGACCAAGTTACCTTTTTAGGCAGTTCTCACTTTTGCAGCTCTTTAGAGTTGCTCCACAATGTTACCACATAAATTGCAGTGGTTACCTTTTTGTTATTGTTCATCAGATGCTGTCTTATACAACTTACCCCTTCTGGTTTCTCGCTATCCTTACACCTATTGTCTTTTTCTCTACCTACTGGCCACTACTGATACTCTCTGTCCTTAAATATGTGCATATCTACAGCATAGATAATGGTTAATCTATACACACTTAACACCAAGGGCCTGAATATCCCACAAAAAAGGTCATCTCTATTGAGAGATATCAGGAAACTCGACTCTGACATGGTCATCCTTCAAGAGACCCATTTGACCTCTAATGACTCCATAAGACTCACTAACAAATTTTATCCCTCTGCATACCTGGCCTCAGGCCCAAAAAAACGTGCTGGCGTAGCTATCCTGTGCAAAAAAGATTTACCCATACAGATAGATAAAACCATCAGTGACCCTCAAGGTCACTTCCTGATACTGGTGGGAGCTTTGGCAGGAAAACCAATCACGATAGCTAATGTATATGCCCCCACATCCCATCAAATTGCTTTCCTTACTACCTTTTTGGCAAAGCTTAATAAGGTAATGAAAGGGACTCTTATCTTAGGAGGTGACTTCAACTTGGCCTTCTCATCTACAAAAGACAGGAGCACCCCATCCTCCTCTCCCTCCCAGGCATCTCATGACAGAAACTCACGTAAATTTAGGGTCCTTCTAAGGAGATATAGGCTCCTAGACCTATGGCGCATAGCCAACCCCACGAGTGTTGAGTACACCTTCTTCTCCCCCCCCCCATGCCTCTCATTCCAGAATAGATTACTTCTTCACCAATGCCCCTACTCTACCGATACTTATCTCCTCAAATATCATCCCAACTGCATGGTCAGACCACCAAGCGGTAACAGCAGAACTCGACTGGTTATCCTCCCCCCATAAACCTATGCACTGGAGATTGAATGAGTCACTTTTCAGAGATAAAACTTTAATTGCTAAATGCTGTGAAGAATTAAAATCATTCTTTGATATAAACATAGATTCAGTTCCGTCCCTTGGCTTAGTTTGGGAATCCCATAAAGCTTTTATAAGAGGCTTCTTCATTGCAGAAAGCTCCAAACGTAAGCGTTTTTCCTCTGAGAAGCTGACTCATCTCAATGCTTCTCTTGCTAAGGCATACTCCATATACAAATTACAGCCCACACAGGTCCACTTTTCTGACATTCAACGTATAAAATTAGACATTAGGTCCCTTCAATCATCTCAGCTAGAGAAAAGCTTAAAATGGACAAGACAGTTATTTTTTGAAAGGGGCAACAAACCTCACACCATATTGGCTCGAAAGCTAAATCCCAGGGGATCATATCAGGCCGTCCATTCCTTAAAAGACCAACAGGGCACTCTTCATCATGACCCCTCCCGGATAGCTCAAATCTTTACATCTTTTTACGAGCAACTGTACAACTTACCAGACCCTTCCTCCTCTCTAAATTACGACTCAAGGGTCCTATCCTTCCTCACTCAGCTAAACCTTCCAAAACTCACAGAACAAGAACGCCTATCTCTTAATACCCCCATAACAACTGAAGAGGTCTTAGAAATACTTAAAGCCCTTCCATCGTCCAAGTCACCAGGACCAGACGGCCTTCCCTACTCCTATTACAAAAACTTCAGCTCTATTCTTACTCCCCACCTGGTTAATTTAGCAAATAAGATTATGGAAGGGGAAACCCCCCCTCCTTCCTTATTAGCATCCCTGCTTACTGTCCTCCCAAAGGATGGTAAAGACCCCCATTTACCCCAAAGCTATCGCCCTATCTCCCTTCTCAACTCAGACCTGAAGATCATCACCAAAACCTTAGCCAATCGCCTCAATCCTATTCTTATCAGACTTATTGATAACGATCAAGTGGGCTTCATTATGGGTAGACAAGCAGGGGACAATACCCGCCGAGCTATTGATCTTATATCCATAATGAATAGATCCAACAAACCTTCTCTGCTCCTTAGTTTAGATGCAGAGAAGGCTTTTGACCGTCTCAATTGGCCTTTCCTCTTCCATGTTCTAAACCACCAAGGCTTTTCAGGTCCATTTCTCTCCATGATAAAATTTCTATATTCATCCCCTTCAGCTTCGATTAAATTGCCCTTTGCTCCCCCATCCCCTTTCCCGATCCATAATGGCACTAGACAGGGCTGCCCTCTCTCCCCCTTACTATTTGCTCTGAGCATCGAGCCCCTGGCTTCAGCTATAAGACAAAATACAGATATCACAGGAATCTTATTTGGTAAACGAGAATATAAAATATCCCTCTTTGCAGACGACATACTCCTTACCCTCACTAATCCCCTCACTACACTCCCAATCCTACATGATACCCTGAGAAAGTTTGAATCCCTGTCTGGATTCAAGCTTAACCAGGACAAAACGGAGGCCCTGCCTATTAAAATTCCCTCTCAGTTACTTACAATAATACAGTCATCTTTCCCCTATAGATGGCAAACCCACTCACTAAAATATCTAGGTATCCATTTAACTCCTACATATAGTACACTTTACAAACGCAACTTCCCTTCTCTTATCCAAAAAATATTACAAGACCTCCACAAATGGACGGCCTATAAGATCTCCTGGTTAGGACGCATCTACGCCCTCAAAATGAATATACTCCCACGTCTCCTATATCTGTTTGAGACCCTCCCAGTCCAGGTCCCTGCCCATCAGTTATCATCCCTGCAATCAGCCTTCTTCTCATTTATTTGGAATCATAAACGATCTCGAATTTCAAGATCTGTTCTCCTCTCTCCTAGGGATCAGGGGGGTCTAGGGGTACCTCATCTTAGGTATTATTATCAAGCTTCACATCTGCGCCAACTCCCTGAATGGACAAGCCTGAAGGTCTTCACCAAATGGGGTCTTATCGAGGCCTCTAGCATTCTCCCCATGTCCCTCGCATCTCTCCTATGGTCTCACCCTCAACCTAGGACCAATGAACAACAATTGCTTCCTACCATTAAATTTACACTCAATATTTGGAAAAATACCAGCCACCCCGCCAAGTTGAAGTCATCTCCTTCACCTCTATGCCCAATTCTGGGCAACCCCCATTTCCCCCCAGGGCTATCAAACTCCTTTATGAATAGGTGGTTTAACCTGGGTTACTTTAACCTCAGCGACTGGCTCAATCCACTAACGGGCAAAGCATATGGCAAACCCCACCTAGAGGAAAAAATTACTTTCACACCCCAACTTCTATTGCAATATAACCAGATCTCTCATTTTCTGCAAACTCTCCTGAAAAAATCACCTCCTACTCTATCTCCCTTTGAACGAATTTGTAAACAGCCTGGCCACCAAAAGGGCCTGATATCTCAGATTTACGCTCTGCTACATACAAAATCAGGAACATGGTCACCTGATCACATCTATATGCATAAATGGGCCAGTTCCCTCTCAACCCCCATTCCCCTAGAAGACTTGTCTGAGATATGGACCAATGCTAGACATTCATCTCAATGTATTCAGATTCGAGAAAATATCTATAAGATCCTCTTCCACTGGTATCTAACACCAGCCAAATTAGCAAAGATCTACCCAGGCTCATCGGATCTTTGCTGGAGAGGGTGCAATAATAAAGGAACCACAGAACATATTTTTTGGTTCTGCCCCCTGATCTCCAATCTATGGTCCACAGTTCGGGATCTAATCAAAACATCAATGGATATTACAGTTCCCTTAGATCCTGTGCATATGATCCTGGGCAAACCTTTGAAAAAAGTTCCCAAACACTCCAACCGTCTAATTACTCACATACTAACTGCTACTAGACTAACTATTGCGTCCAATTGGAAAAAATTAGCACCCCCTGATATATCAGAAGTCATTCATAAAATTAACTGGACAAAAAATATGGAACAACTCACAGCATCACTGAGAGATACGGAATTAAATTTCCACAAAATTTGGGATTCATGGCCCTATTCCTCCCCTATTTACCATCCACCTTAGACGATACACAGCCCAGGCCCTTGGTAACCCCCATACAACCCCTCTATGAAGCACAGGTCAGAGTAGTGTCAGAGTGGCCCCACTTTTCTATATACCTCTATGTAGATACAATTGTCTTTTCTTCTCTTCTCCTCTTTCCTTTTTCGAGTTTTGACGCTTACACAATTATATCTGCACCCAACCCCTTGTGTTGGCAATGTGATACTCTCTACTCTCCACAGCGAAAACTTAAACTACAATCAACATCACATCTGAAAACGCTCTTCTATGAGCTAAGACTTTTGCCTCCTTAGGACTTATTTGGTTTATTCATGTTTTCACTTAAATAAGATTCTTACCAAGACTCTTCCACGTTCGCAGTTTACCTCTGTTGAACTATTTTCTACTGGTTGGATATTTGTAACATTGTCAAAATGTGGACAAATTGTAATACAGTGAAATCAGTATTTTTGAAAATAAAACAAGTATAACAAAAAAAATATATCGAACAGCAGAAACAATATAAAAGGGACAAATTCAAACTGGTGAATCAGGATTACCAGGAAGGCCGTGTGTATCCCTGGCTTACTGGGATCCGGGAAGGCGGTAATCCGAGATACCCCCCTCGTTTTCCCAGGAAACCAACAAGACCGAGGAAACCAAGACCTCAGAAACCACAAATACCTACTGGGAAGGGGAGTGACGTGGGGAGTGAGAATCCAACTTCAGACAGTGACAGTGCCACTGGACCTGCACAAAAATCCCAGCGCCATTTTCAGGAGGGCGCCGCTGGAGGAGACTCAGGAGGGGCAGGAAGCTCAAAGAAAGGCAGTCACTCACCAGTACAAACAAGGAGACAGAAACACCAGTATTGAACCTTTCCAATAAAATACTCACAACGGAAGAAACACAGGTACTTTCAAAAGGTCTATCATTTTGCCCCTTCTCTAGGTTCAACAAGTTTGACTTTGAAGTTGACATGTTCAAATACGAACGGAATATGAAGCTAAGACAATTTTTTTCTAAGGAGCCTCAGAAGGAGAAAACTGCACTGGACACGCCACTCAAACTCAAAAGTAAATTTATTCCTGCAGGTCAATTTCCAACTATTGAGACTTTCACCCAGACAGTCAAATACGAAGTCCTACAAGGAGTTGATCAAATACGGCCGAAACACAATCTGTCTATAGGAGAACGAGATGCCTTGAACAACCTAAAGAAAGATGACACCATAATTATAAAACCAGCGGACAAGGGTGGAGCGATCGTGGTGCTGGACTATGGAGAATATAGATCAGCGATGACATCCATGCTTAGTGATGGCGACAGCTATAAGCGCATCATGAGAAATCCCACCTCAAATATTATGTATAAGATTGACCAACTGGTTGAATTAGGTCACAAAAATGGTTGGATATCAGATACCACAAAGGAATATCTTCTTTGCGACAATCCACAAACGCCCATTATTTACGTGTTACCAAAAGTCCATAAAGGTTTGTCTCCCTTAAAGTATAGACCGATCATTTCAGGGTCAGACTCTGCAACTCAGCCATTGGCAAGGTATGTAGATTTTCATTTGCAGCCTTTGGTACAGAGACTTCCAGCATATCTGAGGGATACAGATGACTTTCTGGGTAAGCTCAAGGTATTTCATGGAAATATTGACTCTATGATACTATGCTCAATGGACATTTCTGCGTTGTACACTAGTATACCTATAGAAAAGGGATTGACTGCTGTCAGTCATTTTTTGAACAAAAGGGAAAACAAACAGGTGCCTAGTGAATATATACAACATTGTTTGGAAACAGTACTTATAAACATTTGTTTTCGTTTTGAGAATGAGTGGTTTGAACAGATCAAAGGGACGGCAATGGGAAGTTCGGCCGCACCCGCTTTCGCTAATCTCTTTATGGGGTATCTTGAAGAGACCAAAATCTACCCCAATGAACTGTATCAACAACATGTCAAAGTGTGGTATAGGTTTATTGATGATGTGGTACTGCTGTGGGACGGGAATGTCCATCAGCTGGGAATGTTCTTTGATTTCTTGAATGGATTGGCAGATGGTATTGTATTTAACCCTGAGTTCTCCACTGAGAGTATTACATTTCTAGATGTCAAGATAAGTAAAGGAGAAGGGAGATTTATAACCACCTTGTTCCAGAAACCCACAGATAGGAATAGTATTTTGAGAGCAGAAAGCTATCATCCCCCACATCTCATCAACTCCTTGCCAATCTCTCAATTCCTGCGGGTCTTCAGGATCTGCAATACTGATGAGGAAAGAGATCAACAAATTTTGTTGATGCATAACAGGTTTCTTGAGAGGGGGTATAGTGAAACCATCCTGAACCGAGCGCTTGATAAAGCAAAAGAAAAGTAGGTGTGTGGCAATGAATTTAGAAATGTATGTTCAAGCAAAACGAGAATGTGTACCGTTGGTACAAAAATTTGGCCCAATGGCTACACAGATTAAGCAAGCCACACAAAAAAACCACAATGTTTTAATGGCTGACAAAAAACTGGCCCCAGTGATCAAAGCAAAACCCTTGTTTGCATATAGAAATTGCCAGAATATCCGCAGTACTTTGGTACAAGCGGATCCCTGGCAAAAATATATGCAGAAGGGGTTCAAGTTTTCTGAGAGAACAGGATGCTTCAAATGCCATAAATGCAACATTTGCAACTCATTGATCATTGGTGATACGTTTATCCATCCCCAAAGTGGCAAAAAATATGCCATTCGCGACTATGTAAACTGTGACACAGATCACGTGGTTTACATGCTCAAGTGTCCCTGTGGTCTGGCCTATGTAAGCATGACCACAGGTCCCTTTAAGAAACGATTTCAGCGTCATCGCAGCGATATTAGGACGATGTATGCGGCGGTAGCAAAGGGTGAAACCCCTGATGCAACAAAGCCAGTAGCATTGCATTTTTTGGAGATGAGGCATCAGGTTCACTCATTGAGAGGCATGATTATAGAACGAGTACAGGCGCCAAGGAGAGGAGGTGATCACAGACAATCCCTATTACAAAGGGAAGCATTTTGGATTTATACCCTCAATACAGTCGTACCCGGGGGTTTGAACACCAACAACAGCCTTACTTGCTTTCTGAAACAGAGGTGATCTATTGTGCTTAAGCAGCCAGTTAATATGTACAGTGTAGATAGTTTGTCTAACTTTTCATATGTACAGTGTAAATATTCTTTCTAAATCTTATATTCTCCTTTATCCCATCCCTTAGGTGTTGGCTTATACTCTTTCACTGTGGTGTCTTTCTGGTGGTATTATCTATTTCCTGCACCGGGTGAGTAAATACCTATAGTTGGCCCCAACGGCACCTCTTACGCAACTTTGCCTTGGCCATATTAAATATGTTATGTATTTTCCTAGGTTGAAGATACAAAAATTGTTATTGGATTATATGGAGGAGTGGGGCTCCCTTGTTATTGCACGGTGTCTGCATATCATATGCTGCGCAATGATTGCATTAGTCCCCCAGCCTGCACAGAATGTGTGTGATGACTTGCCATGACTCACACAGTGAGTTACAAAAGCCCCCATTGTATTGTTAGCAGGAACTGTGGGCTATGGAGCCGCAGCCCCTGCTCTTAGCACATTGCAGAACAGTGTTTACTGGTCACCTAGCGACCCCAGCACGCGGCGGTACCCCCACTTTGCTCCGGAGGTGTGGAGCGAACGAAATGACAGGGGGAGTGGTCACACACTGACGCGCGCAGTGATTGGCTGCATGATTCCAAATTGGGCGGAATCGGCATGAGGAGAGCAACAATGTGACGTCAATGGGGGCGGAGCTAAGCTGCGGCGAGTGACAGCGCCGGGGACCAGCGAGAATGGTCTCGCAGATGACCCGGGGCTGGTAACGGCCAGAGGGAGGCGGGACTTCCGCAACAGACGGCAGCAGCAATGATCGGGTACGCATAGTGCGGAGATGGCGTCAGCACACATTCAGGGCAGTACTGTGCTGGACTACAGCGTACCTTAACAGGTAAAAGTGCATATGGTTTAATTCTATCAAGCTGGCATAATGTGATTTATTGTCTTTGTTGGTATGAGACCACAAGAGGTCATATGCATATGAGATTACTCCAAGGATTAGGTTAATTATGCAAATTATGCTAATTTTTTTGGGCGGCAATTTTGTAATGGGGGTGTGGTTTAATGTGGGAAAACTGGTTTTATATCACCTTCATGTAATCACACATTGTTACCATTCTGTACTGTAGCCTTGACAAAGGGGACCCCACGGGGCCCCGAAACGACTCGTTGGTTGTGGAATGGTGTGTCACGTTTTTTTTGAATAAACAGGACATGGTACATTAGAGTGTGCGGACCCTCTGGAATTTTTTGTTGCAAGACCCATCGCAGTCCCTGCTCTCTAGACTTTCTTCCGCATTAATATTATAAATTAAACATTTTTAAACAGTTTAATTTAAAGGTAACTTTGGGTCTGAAACACTGCCCTTCTATAATTGCCAATAAAACACAAGCATTAGTTACACATATTTGCCATAGCAGGATAAACTATGTGAGTTCTGCCAAGCTTCTTGTGTGGCCCACACTACCTACCCTAGTGTCCCAAAGCTGCACATACATTGTTATAAATGAATCCACCAGAGACTTGCCATTCACCTCTACATAGGACATTTTCCCTTCCACATGGCCAGATGCAGAATGCATACCAAAAAAAAAAAAAATAGTGATAAGCTTGAATTTCACACCGTAGTAATTTTGCTGCTACTTGTGCTGCAATATTCACAATTATGACACCAAATCTAAAATTTCTAACTTTTTTTTATTGTATTTTTTGTATTAACTCATGATCTGCATAATAAGTTGGAGCTTTATAAGTACAATAAATAAATAAATAAATTAATTAATTATCTTGTGAAACATTAATCTATGTGAACGGTGCTTTTGGTGTGAATTTGGTGAAAAGAATCATTGCATGCACACCTATACATTTTTGCACATATACTCAACTAAGCGATAATGTGCTCTCTCATGCCTATTAACACATTAGTACTTTTTTGTAACATGCAAAAATAAGCAAAATCAAGAAATGCTAAATTGTAATAATCATCAAGATCGTATCTGCAAAAATGACCTGAAAATTCCCAAAAGGAAAATGATCCATTACGATCAACACAATAAATAAACAGGAAAGATAAGTAGTTTTCTGAGCAGTCTAATAACCTGTACTGTGATCACTGCCCATAGAAAGGCATTTAGGATATTACCAGTAAAATACTAGCTGAGATTCTCCCAGCAGGTCTTTTGCAGTACCTGTCCCTGTCATTAAAAACACAGGCATTAGTTACATGTGTTTGTAAATACACAGTAAGCCTTTTATAAAACCTCCTGTGTTACCCAAGCTGCCTACCTTAGTGTTCCAACCAAAGCACGATGTTAACAGCAAAAGATAAACCTACTAGACACATATGGCTGTGATATACATACCAGAGCTGAACAGGTAATGAGAAATCACCACAGGAAATTTCAATGAATCTTCTGCAAAGGCCATGCCTGGCTTGTCGGAGTAATACGTCTCAAGGTAATGTCTAGAATCAAAGTCATGCTCGTGGTAGAATTTTTTTGGTTCGCAATCCATCTCGTAACGATCCCCTTCGCTTTGGTTTCTTACTTTCCACTGTGGTTATTAGATTTTGGTGTTTTCTTTGTAGTTATACAGCAGCAGGTAGATACACCTATTACTGTGCGATCCAGTATATTTCCATAACTGTTTCTCACACTCACAAGTCAGTCATGAGGATTCAGCTGACTGAGCTGAGTACCAAATGATTGACAATTATAATAAACCTAGTATTTGCTAACCATTTACATGCTATGTGCAATTACCACTTGAGGACCGTAGACTTAACCCCCCCCCCCCCCCCTAGTAAGCCAGGATATATTTTACAATTCCGGGCTCTGCGGCTTTAATAGCTCACTGCAGAGCCATAACACTTAGCAGACAAATGAATTGTGTCCCCTTTTCTTGCCACCAACAGAGCTTTCTGTTGGTGGCATCTGATCATTGCTTCTACGTATATTTTTTATTATTAATTTTTTTATATTCTTTATTTTAATAAAAAATAGCTATTTTTCTTTAGATTTAAATACTCATCATCCCTCCCTCCCCCCAAAGAGCAAATTAGTGTGATCGGCTCTCCTAGGCATCAACCTAAGAAAGACGATCACTTTTGTGGCCAATGGAGGGGACAGCTCAGTGTCAGGGTTGTCCCCGTACAGCGCTGCCATAGATCGCAGCGCTGTACACGGAATTAACCTGCTGAGCGTTTCAATTCCCACGGCCGCATTGGCCTGGGAGGGTTTTTTTTTCTGATCATGTAGCTAGCCCAGTGCTAGCTACATGATTGTCCCCTTTCTGCTGCCTCCCTCCCACCCTTCTGATCACCGCCGGTGATCACGCCCATAAGGAAATACCGTTCTGAACGGGATTTCCTTTAGGGCTTCCCCCGTCGCCATGGCGATGAACGGGACACAGGGACTCCCGATCCACCCCAAAGCGCAGCCTGGTGGCGATTGGCCCTCTTTCGTGTCAGGTAGCGGCGGATCAGCGGCAAGCGGCGGCGATCGGGGCAAACACGCAGCTAGCAAAGTGCTAGCTGAGTGTTTGAAAAAAAAATATCAAAATCGGCCCAGCGGGGCCTGAGCGGTGCCCTCTAGCGTCTCTGGACGAGCTCAGCTCGTCCAGAATGCTAGGGAGGTTAAACTGTTTACTGTTTACAATATGCTAGCGGTGATCGCTAGACTGCTGTGACCCCCTGCAATCTCCACCCCAGGACTTCATGCCAATTGGCATTAAGCGTGTCCTGGGGAGCCGCCATGTTCAAGCCAATTGGCGTGGAGGGGTCAGCAAGTAACCACCACAAGCTTAAACCCCCCCCCCCCCCCCCCCCAAAGACCAGGCCATTTTTTGTAAAATGGGCTACTGCAGCTTTAAAGCCAAGCTGCAGGGCCGCACGACACAGCACACAAGTTATTCCTCACCCCTTCTCCCCACCAACAGAGCTCTCTGTTAGCGGGGTCTGATCATCCCCAGGTTTTTTTGTTTGTTTTTAAATAAATATTCCTTGTATTATTTTTTATTGCATTTCCGTGGTTTTTTTTAAATTATGTAAATTCCCCCCGTCTGCCTATCACAGCAATGGGCTGGCAAGGTCTCAAACATGTAGGATTCTTTTCAACCCTCCCTTTCTTTTCTTTTTCTTTGTTTTTTGTTTTCTTCCTTTTTTTTTCTTTTCTTTTTGTAAACTTAATTTCCCCTAACTACATGGAGTCTCATGTGCATTAGATAGGCTTCAGCTGTGATAGGCAGCCTATCACAGTGGACCGCTTCTGTGTCCCCCAGGAGGACAGCCGTGTCACACAGCTGTTCCCAGTACAGTGCTGCTGTAGATCACAGTGCTGTACATGCTAATTAGTCAGCGGTTTCGCCATCTAACAATTTCTGAGTGGTGATCACCAACCAAGCCGGAGATGCGCGCGCAGCCTGCGCCTGATCTCCTGCAAACTGCAGCTCCAGGACTTTACGCCGAACGGCGTTAGGCGGTCCTGGGGCTGCCGCCACGGTCCTGCCCATCGGCGTCACGCAGTCGTTAGGTAGTTAAACCACCAACAAGCGAACAAATACCCAAAATAATTTTGATAGTACATGTTTTCCTACTCTTTGCTACTTTTTCCAGTGTAAAGTGCTAAAAAAGTTATTTTAATTCGAAGATGAAAAATGATCTCTTAGGAGAAAACTCGGGCAAAAAGGTGAATTGCATATGGCCCAGGAAGTCTTCAACTTATAAACACCTGACTTACAAATGAACCACTGATATATGAACAGCCCAAAAATGCCAAGATTAAATCTTGTTGTGGAAACAAGTCAATTTTTATTTTGTTCAAAAAGGCCGTGTAGTTTTTGAGGCGATTGATTTTATTAAATTCAAAGAAAATGTTTTTTCTAAACTTGGTAAAATGACATTTTTCTGCGTTATGCTATACCATAAAGGGAGTTCTGACTTCCACATACACATTTTATACATTGAAAAGCAGACCTGTGACCCAGCCCTGAGACCCTCTGGAAGTCTGCGTCCACACTACCATCCGTGAATAAGGCCCAGTGCACACCGAAAACCTCTAGCAGATCCGCAAAACGCTAGAGGTTTATGAAGCAGATTTTCCGAGCGGTTCTAGGCATGTTTAGAGAGGTTTTCTAACCTCTCTAAACATGCGTTTTTGTGCAGCAGATTTCATATATTGTTACAGTAAATCTGTTACCGGACAGCTTCTGTAACAAAAACGCCTGGAAAACAACTTTGATCTAGCGTTTTTCAGAGCGGTTTGAGCTTTTCCTATACTTTACATTCAGTCATAAACGATTCACTGCACTTTCTCAAACCCTGTAAGAACAATTAAAACACGCACATAGTGCACAGTATTGACTTTTAAAAAGCTACAAATTGCACCCCGTGCATGAACTCCTGGGAGTAGTGCCTCCCTCGTATAATAATGTTTCACTCTCCCTTTGTTAATGCACTCACCAGAAGCACGTCTTCAATGTTAGCATATCACACTTAGGCCCATATGCAATTCACTTTTTCACCTGGGTTTTCTCCTAGGAGATAATTTTTTATCTTCGATTTAAAATAACTTTTCATTACTTTTCAACTAAAAAAGTACCAAAAAGTAGGTGAAAAGATACTATCAAAATTATTTTGAGTATTTTCTTGCTTTCTGGTGGCATTTTATTGACAAGTTTAAAAATATCACCTAGGAGAAAACTCAGGTGAAAAAGTGAATTGCATATGGGTCTTAGTGTAGTAGTCAGCCAAGGAGGATCTCCATGTGTAAAACCAGCATCCAAGTTTAATATCACAGTTGTGCAGGGTAACAGAGGGTACATACGCTCCTACCGAGGATATAATAGAGCCTCATACCACCACACTGTCTCTCCTGCTTCCTTCTCGTATCTCCGTGACGTCAGCGTGCACACCTCCAACTCCGCCCTACGCGTTTCGTCACAATGCGTGACTCATTCAGGGGCTCTGCGAGGGTCATAGTGGAGGAAGAGGCTGTACAGAGGGGGACACTAAGAGTACAGGGGGATACAGGTGACACCATGGGAGGGCTGAGGTAACATAGAGGAGTGTCATGCGTACCTAATTTATGCAATTCCTGTCAGATTTGGTACAGCAGGCAAAGGATGTATGACAGTACACCTGATTGGCTGACTGGCGCCTGCTGACCAAATAAAGGTAGGAAAGTGATTTAGCTGGGAGTGAGCAAATTGTGTGTTTTGCAATTAGCATTCAGTTCAGAGGCAGTGGGGGTGAATTCCTTGGGGGTGAGCGGACCAGGGCCCGCCCGCACTTCCTTCTGGGTATCGCATGGTGGTTTGGGGTCCCCAGCCAGTGAGAGAGACTGGGGCCCCCGGCTGTCGTGCGAACCGGTGTTTGTGATTTCAAAAATATACCACCCAAAGGAAGCCTAATTGGTGGTGGAAAAACAAGATATAGATCAATTAATTGTGATAAGTAGTGATAAAGTTAATTGCTTGGATGCCTAAGATGAAAAACGATTGTAGGCTTAAGTGGTTAAAATAGTTTTGATGCAATTGGAACCACCAGATAAAATGTCCAAAACAGTTTAAAATGAGGTAAGCAGTGAATTTACCTCAAAAGAAGAACACAAACCATATGGTAGGACATTTATAGGACACTATAAATGAGGCTATGTATGTTACCTAATAATCCTAACAATAATAAACCTAACATTTGTATAGCGCTTTTCTCCTGTTGGACTCAAAGCACTCAAGAGTAGAGTTGGGCCGAACCTCCGATTTTAGGTTCGCGAACCGGGTTTGCGAACTTTCGCGGAAGGTTCGGTTCGCGTTAAAGTTCACGAACCGCAATAGACTTCAATGGGGATGCGAACTTTGAAAAAAAAAAATTATGCTGGCCACAAAAGTGATGGAAAAGATGTTTCAAGGGGTCCAACACCTGGAGGGGGGCATGGCGGAGTGGGATACACGCCAAAAGTCCCCGGGAAAAATCTGGATTTGACGCAAAGCAGCGTTTTAAGGGCAGAAATCATATTGAATGCTAAATGACAGGCCTAAAGTGCTTTAAAACATCTTGCATGTGTATACATCAATCAGGTAGTGTAATTAAGGTACTGCTTCACACTGACACACCAAACTGTTCACTGAACAGAACAGGTATGCAGTGGCGGGTTCACTGAACAGAACAGGTATGCAGTGGCGGGTTCACTGAACAGAACAGGTATACAGTGGCGGGTTCACTGAACAGAACAGGTATGCAGTGGCGGGTTCACTGAACAGAACAGGTATACAGTGGCGGGTTCACTGAACAGTACAGGTATGCAGTGGCAGGTTCACTGAACAGGTATGCAGTGGTGGGTTCACAGAACAGGTATGCAGTGGTGGGTTCACAGAACAGGTATGCAGTGGTGGGTTCACAGAACAGGTATGCAGTGGTGGGTTCACAGTACAGGTATGCAGTGGTGGGTTCACAGAACAGGTATGCAGTGGTGGGTTCACAGAACAGGTATGCAGTGGTGGGTTCACAGAACAGGTATGCAGTGGTGGGTTCACAGAACAGGTATGCAGTGGTGGGTTCACAGAACAGGTATGCAGTGGTGGGTTCACAGAACAGGTATGTAGTGGTGGGTTCACAGAACAGGTATGCAGTGGTGGGTTCACAGAACAGGTATGCAGTGGTGGGTTCACAGAACAGGTATGCAGTGGTGGGTTCACTGAACAGGTATGCAGTGGTGGGTTCACAGAACAGGTATGCAGTGGTGGGTTCACAGTACAGGTATGCAGTGGTGGGTTCACAGAACAGGTATGCAGTGGTGGGTTCACAGAACAGGTATGCAGTGGTGGGTTCACAGTACAGGTATGCAGTGGTGGATTCACAGAACAGGTATGCAGCCAGGGACAAGCTAAGCCTAACTAATCTTTCCCTATGAGAGAGAGTGTGCAGCAGCTCGCCCTACTCTCACTAATGCAGGCACACGAGTGACCGTAATGGTCGCCAGTGGTGCTCAGCAGAGCTCGAATATTCGAGTAGCTCGAATATTCGAGCTCTTTTTCAGCTATTCGAGCTCGGTATTCGAGCTCCGAATAGCTGCAGCTATTCGAATGGGCTATTCGAGTAAACGCGAATAGCCCATTCACTATTCGAGCTATTCGAGCAAACGGCGCTATTCGAGCTCGAATACCGAGCTCGAATAGCGTCATAGCCCAGATTGATGTCCTTAGAGCCAATCAGAGGGCTCCCAGGCCCTCTGACGGCAGCCAATCACAGAGGGGGACCCTGGCCAGCCCCTACCCTATAAATAGCGGCCGCCATGTTCTGTTTCTCCGTCCTTGCCTGAGACTTGCATAGAGAGAGAGTTGCTCCTTTGTGCTTTGGCTTAGCAAAAGCTCTATTGTGGTCATTTACCTAGCGTTTTTGCTCACATACACCTCCTATACACACCTATATTGTTGTTAGTTAGATAGACATTGTATTTTAGTTAGTAGCTTTTGTGTTACATAGAGACAGGCCAGCTGCTGCTGCAGGCTTACAGCTTTAGGCCTCAGGGCCTGCCTGTGTGGGCAGCTGTCCTCCTGTCCTCTGTTAGTTTATTTCTCATTAGTATTAGACAGTATTAGATAGTATTAGACAGTATTTCTGCTGTCCTTTACTACTTAGTGATTGTATTTTGTATTGTAGTTATATACTGTAACTGTACTAGGACACTCACTGACTGTCACTGTTCATAGGCTAGCTCCTGCGTGTGCTTGCACTCACTGTCTGTGTACACACACTCTATTTCCTTCTGAATAGTTATATACTGTAACTGTACTAGGACACTCACTGTCACTGTTCATAGGCTACTAGCTCCTGCGTGTGTGTGTGCACTCACTGTCTGTGTACTGTACACACACTCTATTTCCTTCTGAATAGTTATATACTGTAACTGTACTAGGACACTCACTGACTGTCACTGTTCATAGGCTAGCTCCTGCGTGTGCTTGCACTCACTGTCTGTGTACACACACTCTATTTCCTTCTGAATAGTTATATACTGTAACTGTACTAGGACACTCACTGTCACTGTTCATAGGCTACTAGCTCCTGCGTGTGTGTGTGCACTCACTGTCTGTGTACTGTACACACACTCTATTTCCTTCTGAATAGTTATATACTGTAACTGTACTAGGACACTCACTGACTGTCACTGTTCATAGGCTAGCTCCTGCGTGTGCTTGCACTCACTGTCTGTGTACACACACTCTATTTCCTTCTGAATAGTTATATACTGTAACTGTACTAGGACACTCACTGACTGTCACTGTTCATAGGCTAGCTCCTGCGTGTGCGTGCACTCACTGTCTGTGTACTGTACACACACTCTATTTCCTTCTGAATAGTTATATACTGTAACTGTACTAGGACACTCACTGACTGTCACTGTTCATAGGCTACTAGCTCCTGCGTGTGCGTGCACTCACTGTCTGTGTACTGTACACACACTCTATTTCCTTCTGAATAGTTATATACTGTAACTGTACTAGGACACTCACTGACTGTCACTGTTCATAGGCTAGCTCCTGCGTGTGCGTGCACTCACTCACTGTCTGTGTACTGTACACACACTCTATTTCCTTCTGAATAGTTATATACTGTAACTGTACTAGGACACTCACTGACTGTCACTGTTCATAGGCTAGCTCCTGCGTGTGCGTGCACTCACTGTCTGTGTACTGTACACACACTCTATTTCCTTCTGAATAGTTATATACTGTAACTGTACTAGGACACTCACTGTCACTGTTCATAGGCTACTAGCTCCTGCGTGTGTGTGTGCACTCACTGTCTGTGTACTGTACACACACTCTATTTCCTTCTGATTACTGATTGATTATTGTAAATTCTACTTCCTGACAGTTACTACTTACTTACTGTAGTAGGGACACTCACTCAGTCACTGTTCATAGGCTAGCTCCTGCACGTGTGTGCGCGTGCGTGCACTCACTGTCTGTAGTGTACACACACTCTATTTCCTTGTGATTACTACTGATTATTGTAACTTCTAGTTGTACTTCCTGACTGTTACTACTTACTTACTGTACTAGGGACACTCACTCACTCTCTGTTCATAGGCCAGCTCCTGCGCGTGTTTGCGCGTGCGTGCACTCACTGTCTGTAGTGTACACACACTCTATTTCCTTGTGATTACTACGGATTATTGTAACTGCTAGTTGTACTTCCTGACTGTTACTACTTACTTACTGTACTAGGGAGTCGGGACACTCACTCAGTCACCTCACCCACCAACCCACTCCATTAAAGTACCCCACTTTTCACCCGCCCTTTTCAAAAACTTTTGTGTTTACGCCCAAAACATCGAAGATGTCTGGAAGTGGCAGCCAGCGCGGTTTGGGCAAGGGGAAGGGCAGCAAGGGAATCAGGAGGAGAGGGAGCAGCATTGTGGCAAGCCGCGGGCGCGGCCGCGCCACCATGCACAGTTCCGCAGCAGCAGCGTCAGTGGCTAACATTCCTCCCATAGCTACTGGCCGTGGACGCCTTGGGCGCCGCCCAGCAGGAGCATCTGCAACTCACGCTGCAGAGACACAGCAGCAGCAGCAGCGTGTAGCACCTGCTCCGATTTTCCTCCAGCCGGGTCGGAAACGTCCCATTGAGGAAAAGGATGCAGACACTGTGGTGCAACTGATGACGGAGGATGAGCAGCTCGCCATCAGCTCTGCATCCGAGGCCTCCACCCTCACCACCACCACCCCTGTTCGCAGCAGCCGCCCAGCAGGGCCTGGGGAGGAGGCCAGTTCACCGTCAGTCGCCGACCTGTCACTCAGCACTCTTTTGACCCCAGGCATGATGCGTCAATTGTCTGCTGTTGTTGGCGATTTGGAGGAGGAGATGCTGATGGGCACTTTGGGGGATGAGGGATTGGACAGCAAGACTGTGGCGACAGTCAAGCAGCCCATCCATGCATCAGGAGAGGAGTTTGGGGGGTCATCATCCCAGCAGGACATGTTTCAGGAGGGGGAGGCTGATGATGACACGGTGACAGACAGAGACTGGGTGCCACCACCTCCAGGGGATGTCGTCCTCAGCAGCTCTGAGGAGGAGGAGGAGGATGCGCTTGTGGGACTTGCAAGGAGGCGCATCATTGCAAGCATTGGCAGCAGTAGGCAGGTCCCACAGCCTGCTGGTGTCTCAGGCTCAGCAGCAGCAGCAGCAGCATCTGCCAGTACCACCACCAGCCGCACCCAAGCCCCCCCCCCCAACCACCACAGGGAGACAGGCAGCAGCGGTTCCATGCCGTAGGGGGTCGTTTTTGTCACCAATCTGGCGTTTTTTCACCATGCCCACAGTGTACAGCAAGTACGCCACTTGCAACCACTGTCAGCGGAAGTTGAGCAGAGGTGCAGACCCCTTAAAGTTCAGCACCAGCTCGCTCATCAACCACCTTGCTGCGAAACATTTCCACCAGCATGAGGAGTTCCAGAGGCTGAAGGCATCTGGTGCTGGCAGTGGCACCACACCCATCACTGCACAGCCTTCAGCAGCAGCAGCAGCAGCAACAGCAGCCACCCGCCCTCCTGCTCCTCCAGCAGCACCAGCAGGAGTGCGGAAACGCACTGCTCCTCCCCCCTCTGCAACTCCTGCCGCCGACACTGAGGCCTGTTCTGGCAGCCAGTCCTCAGTGGCCTCCTCTGCTGTGTCTGCTGATTCCTGTGCCAGAAAAAGGCCACGCCAGAGCCTTTTGAGAGAGTCCTTCCAGGGGGTGGTTAGGGCTCTGCCTCCCAGCAGCCGTCGCGTGCGGCAGCTGAACGGCTTGCTGGCACGGGCCATGTGCTCCCAACTCCTGCCGTACACGCTTGTGCAGGAGGGGAGCGACATGCGTGCGCTGCTGCTTGCTTGTGCAGCCCCAGACTGGCAGCTCCCCAGCAGACATTTCTTCGCCCGCAAGGCCATTCCTGCACTGCACCGCTTTGTGATGGCCAATGTGGAGCGAGGGCTGGAGCCCGCGGTTGGTGAAAGGGTCCACGTCACCATGGGCTCCTGGAGCAGCCGCTTCGGGACAGGCCGCTACCTGTCTTTCAACTGTCCACTGGGTCAGCTTGGTGGAAGGGGGTGAGGATGGGAGAGCAGCAGCGGGCACAGCAGCAGCAACACAGTGGGTGGTGCCACCCCGCAGGGTCAGGGGAACTGCAGCAGGTTCCTCCGATCCTCTGCCATCCTCCGGCACACCTGGCCAAACCCCCCGCCTCAGCAGCAGCGTGAAGGCCCGCCACTGCCAAGCGCTGCTGCACTTGGTCAGCCTTGGGAAGACCAAGCTGACGGCAACCCATGTGTTGGCCAAACTCCAGGAGCAGGAGAGGATTTGGCTGACCCCCAGAGGCCTCAGAGTCGGAGAGGTGGTGGCCGACAATGAGGCCAATCTGGTTGCCGCAATAGACAGGGGAAACCTGACCCACATCCCCTGTCTTGCCCACGTGCTGAACCTGGTGGTGCAAAAGTTCTTGCGCACCTACCAGGGGATGGGCGAACTGCTGGAAACGGCAAGGAACGTTGTGCGTCACTTCCGGCGCTCGGCTGCAGCCTGTGCGAGCCTGGAAGACGTGCAAAAGGAGCTGGAGCTGCCACGCCATCGGCTGATCCTTGACGTTCCGACTCACTGGAACTCCACCCTGGCGATGTTGGAGCGTCTGGTTGAAACAGAAGCACGCTGTCAACCAGTACCTTGCCCTGGCCACTGTTTCCGCCGCTCGGAGAAGGGACAAGACCAGCAACATCCCGTCCATCGTCCCGATGATGACTGGAGGCACATGCAGCAGGTGTGCTTAGTGCTGGCTCCCTTTCTGCAGGCCACTAACATGGTGAGCAGGGACCATGCTATGGTCTGCGAGTGAGTGCCCCTGGTTTGTCTGCTGAACAGGGCCCTCGATGCTTTGCTGGAACAGGGAGCGGCAGCCTTGGACCAGCAGGAGCGGCAAGCAGCTGCACAGTCCACCTCTGAGGGGGAGGAGGAGGAGGACTTGGTGGAGGTCCCTGACCTTGCTGCTGATAAGGGGGATCAGCACAGTGCAGCTGAGTTGGTGCGGGGGTGGAGAGAGGATGAGGCGGCAGAGGAGGAGGATGAGGAGGACAGCACTGCCGTCGATGTGCCAGCACACGTGGCCCGCCTCTTCCCAATGGCAGCGCACATGCTGGCGTGCCTGCGCAAGGACCCCAGGGTGATCCAGATGAAGCAGAGGGAGGACATCTGGATCAGCATGATGTTGGACCCACGCCTCAAGGGGAAGTTGAGCCAGTTCCTGCCGCCTGCAGGAGGAGACCCAGCGCAACAAATAAGGAGCTTGCAGCAGGCCCTTGTTGAGCGCTTGGAGGAAGCCTTCCCCCAGCCTTCCACCCCCACTGTCCAGCAGCCAGCACAGAGGCAGCAGCAGGTGCCTGCATCCAGCAGCAAGCGCCTCACAGACCTGCTGTCTCTCAGCCACGAGCTCTACAGGACTGTAGAGGCTCCGACAGCAGTGACTAGAGAGGAGGTGCATGATGCAGCAGCATCCTCCTCCGGTCACAGCCAGCGCCTGACCCGCATGGTGGCTGACTACATGGGGTCCTACAGCGGGCTTGACAGCGATGCCCCTGTTGATCCCATAGAGTATTGGGTCAAGCGCCTGGAGATCTGGAGCGAGCTGGCGCAGTACGCCCTGGAAGTGCTGTCCTGCCCCCCTTCCAGCGTGCTGTCCGAGCGCTGCTTCAGTGCAGCTGGTGGCGTGGTCACCGAGAAACGCTCACGTATGTCTCACAAGTCTGTGGACAGACTGACGTTTCTCAAGATGAACCAGGCGTGGGTGGAAGGCGAGTTCCTGGCCCCTGTTGTCGGCGAGAGGGGGACATGAACTGGCTAAGAACCATCGTTAATGTGCCTTACCACCCTTTACCACCTCCTGGCTCCTGCTCACTAAGCCAGCCTGGTTCAGTTTGACTATTACGTCGCCTGCAGCCACACATTTTACACTTACAGTGGGCTGCTGTGTACTGCCCTTCTGCTGTCTGTCTGTGTTTCCCACTGCCAGGGTACACAGAATTACATTCTGCTGCCACTCTGCCACCAGCTATTACGTCAAACA
This sequence comes from Hyperolius riggenbachi, assembly GCF_040937935.1. Taxonomy (NCBI): domain Eukaryota; kingdom Metazoa; phylum Chordata; class Amphibia; order Anura; family Hyperoliidae; genus Hyperolius; species Hyperolius riggenbachi. The sequence continues at coordinate 24,728,382 of NC_090652.1, forward strand.
ATAGCTATATATCTGTGTAATTGGTTGTACAAACAAAACCAAAAAACCATTAAAAAAAAAAAAAAGGTTTAATTTTTCTGAGGTGCCCGGGTTGAAAACTGTGTTGTCCCAGTTGTGTATTGGACACGATGTGGGCTGCACGACCGCTGTCTGGGACCTCCTGTTGTGTTTATTTACAGCCCTGGTATCACCGCTAGGTACCAGGGCTATTATGTCACGCTGCCTGCCTGCTGCCACACTCACACTACTCCTCCATTCCTCCTGCTGCTGCTGTCTGTCTGTGTTTCCCACTGCCAGGGTACACAGAATTACCTTCTGCTGCCACACTGCCACCAGCTATTACGTCAAACAATAGCTGCTCACATTACTCCTCCATTCCTCCTGCTGCTGCTGCTGTCGGTCTGTGTTTCCCACTGCCAGGGTACACAGAATTACATTCTGCTGCCACTCTGCCACCAGCTATTACGTCAAACAATAGCTATATATCTGTGTAATTGGTTGTACAAACAAAACCAAAAAACCATTAAAAAAAAAAAAAGTTTAATTTTTCTGAGGTGCCCGGGTTGAAAACTGTTTTGTCCAGGTGTGTATTGGACACGATGTGGGCTGCACGACCGCTGTCTGGGACCTCCTGTTGTGTTTATTTACAGCCCTGGTATCACCGCTAGGTACGAGGGCTATTATGTCACGCTGCCTGCCTGCTGCCACACTCACACTACTCCTCCATTCCTCCTGCTGCTGCTGTCTGTCTGTGTTTCCCACTGCCAGGGTACACAGAATTACATTCTGCTGCCACTCTGCCACCAGCTATTACGTCAAACAATAGCTATATATCTGTGTAATTGGTTGTACAAACAAAACCAAAAAACCATTAAAAAAAAAAAAGGTTTAATTTTTCTGAGGTGCCCGGGTTGAAAACTGTGTTGTCCCAGTTGTGTATTGGACACGATGTGGGCTGCACGACCGCTGTCTGGGACCTCCTGCCTGCTGTGTTTATTTACAGCCCTGGTATCACCGCTAGGTACCAGGGCTATTATGTCACGCTGCCTGCCTGCTGCCACACTCACACTACTCCTCCATTCCTCCTGCTGCTGCTGTCTGTCTGTGTTTCCCACTGCCAGGGTACACAGAATTACCTTCTGCTGCCACACTGCCACCAGCTATTACGTCAAACAATAGCTGCTCACATTACTCCTCCATTCCTCCTGCTACTGCTGCTGTCGGTCTGTGTTTCCCACTGCCAGGGTACACAGAATTACATTCTGCTGCCACTCTGCCACCAGCTATTACGTCAAACAATAGCTATATATCTGTGTAATTGGTTGTACAAACAAAACCAAAAAACCATTAAAAAAAAAAAAAGGTTTAATTTTTCTGAGGTGCCCGGGTTGAAAACTGTGTTGTCCCAGTTGTGTATTGGACACGATGTGGGCTGCACGACCGCTGTCTGGGACCTCCTGCCTGCTGTGTTTATTTACAGCCCTGGTATCACCGCTAGGTACCAGGGCTATTATGTCACGATGCCTGCCTCATTGACTGCCTGCTGCCACACACTCATCCTCCTCCTCCTGCTGCTGAATTTACCTCCTGCTGTCTGTGTGTTTCCACTGCCAGGGAGCACATACAATGGCGCTTCCAACATGCGTGCGCCACCAGCTATTTGTTACGCTCAAAAATAGCTGCATTTCTTTAAAAAAAAAATTGAAAAGAGAAATACGTGAAGAAGAAGACGATATAGAAGAAGATGAAGAAGATGAAGAAGAAGAAGATGAAGAAGAAGAAGATGAAGAAGAAGAAGAAGAAGAAGAAGAAGAAGAAGAAGAAGAAGAAGAAGAAGAAGAAGAAGAAGAAGAAGAAGATGAAGAAGAAGAAGAAGAAGGAGAAGAAGATGAAGAAGAAGAAGAAGAAGAAGAAGAAGAAGAAGAAGAAGAAGAAGAAGATGAAGAAGAAGATGAAGAAGAAGAAGATGAAGAAGATGAAGAAGATGAAGAAGAAGATGAAGAAGAAGAAGATGAAGAAGAAGAAGAAGATGATGATGAAGAAGATGAAGAAGATGATGATGATGAAGAAGATGAAGAAGATGAAGAAGATGAAGAAGAAGAAGATGAAGAAGAAGAAGAAGACAATATAGAAGAAGAAGAAGATATAGAAGAAGATATAGAAGAAGAAGATATAGAAGAAGAAGAAGATAGAAGATAAAGAAGAAGAAGAAGAAGTATATACAGTACTGAACAAAATTCTGGACACAACTTCTCTTTTCACCTTTTTTTTTTTAAAGGAACATCCCCACATAATCACTTGCTGTTGTTACTTGGAAAAAAAGATGTTTCTTGCATCATTCACCCTCAAAACAAGTGTTGGAAGCTATTTAAGGCCAATTCGAATAGTCAGCTCGAATAATGAGCTCGAATACCGACTCGAATAGTGAGCTCGAAGTCCGAGGTCGAATCGAATAGTAAAAATTATTCAACTCGAATATTCGACTGACCTCGAATAATTTACTATTCGAATTCGACCAAACTCGAATTTTAAAAAGGGGTATTTGAGCACCACTGATGGTCGCCGCTGCCTGCCTTTTAGTTGGGGGGGAGTGGCTCCAGGGGCTAGTGTAGCCTAATTGGGTACACTGGGCCTGCTGACTGTGATGTAGAGGGTCAAAGTTGACCCTCATGGTGCATTATGGGGTGAACCGAACTTCCGCAAAAGTTCGCCTGCGGGATGCGAACGCGAAACCACGGAAGTTCGCATGGAACCATTCGCAGGCGAACCGTTCGGCCCAACTCTACTCAAGAGCTGCAGCCACTAAGGGCACGCTCAACTGGCCACCCAGCAGTGTTAGGATGTCTTGCCCAAGGACTTCTTACTGAATAGGTACTGACCACAGCCATGATTTGAACCCTGGTCTCTCATGTCAATGGCAAAACCCTTAACCAGTACACGATCCAGCTAAGTACCTACATGTGATTTCTGACACTACCATTTGTTTTACATTAGTAAAAACAACATTCTTTAGTTATGTTCAACAGGACAGAGATGAGATCAAGTAAAATAATGTTTACTCAAGTTTTTTGTGGAAATTGATTGTTAAAAAGTAATTGAAACAGATCCACACAGGGAATGCAACTTCATTTTATGTGCTGGCTATACTTCCTGGACATTAGTAACATTATTACTTTTTAATAATTGCTGTTATTATGATATAGTTTACAAAATAACTGGCATATCAGCTAGCCTTGCCAGCAGCAATGAGCGAAAATGGCAATATTCTTTTTGCATTAATTTTCGCAAAAATAATGAGTTTGGCAAAAATACGCAAGCAAAACTGCTTGCCAGCTTATGCTACATCAGCTTTATTCACAAACTTAAATGCAATAAATATTAGTACTCTAATGAAAATAAAGGTATACAAATATTACATTGCTATGCAGATTATGTCATTTTCATGTCCTCGATCTGGAATGTGTCTATTAACACCCAGTTCTTTCCTCTAGCCCCTTCCTCTTCAATATGCCTATTAGCTGTGGGCGTGTACACCTACACAAGTGTTTTCCCCCTGTTACACTGTTTGACCCCGAGCATTATAATCTTTTAAGATAAAAAAGATCCAAGGGGGGAGTTCCAGGGAGATTTTAATGCCACTGTGGGCTGTCCATAGCACTGCTACATGAGTCATGTGTGTCTTCCCCTGGAACCCCTCCCCCCTTCCTGCTTCCTTGGCTATATGTATAAATAAAGGGAGAAGATACCTTAAAGGAACCCTGAGCAGTAAAAAAAAAAATAAAACTGGTACTTACCTGGGGCTTCCTCCAGCCCACCGTAGGCCACGAGGTCTCCTGGTTTCCTCCTGGCTCCTCTCCCAGTCCCGCTGGCTGCTCCGTTACCGGCGACTTTTGGACTAAAGGTTGGCCGGTTCTTAATGGAGACACGCCATGTCATTGTGCCGGCCGGCGTGATAGTCCTGCATGTGCACAGTTCAGTTAGAAATCCGTACATGCGCAGGACTGTCACGCTGGCCGACACGATAATGCACAGTGGCCGAGGTGATGACGTGGAGCATCCCCATTCAGGTACAACTTCTGCCTGAAAATCGGTGGTAATGGAGCCACCAGCAGGACTGGGAGAGGAGCCAGGAGGACGCCGGGGGACCTCGCGGCCTACGGTGGGCTGGAGTAAGCCCCAGGTAAGTACCAGTTTTATTTTTTTTGACTGTTTAGGGTCCCTTTCATATTAAACATTTTTTTAAACAGAAGACCTACAATACACCCATAATAAAATATAAATACCAATAGGGGAGCAATGGAAGTAAATGTTAAAAGTACTTCTACTTTAAGTTCAGCTTTGCATTCAGAAAGTGTTCTTTTTGCCTCCAAATATATATGTTCTCTTTTATTCCATTTGGGTTTAGTTGCAACCATCCACTACATTGAACAGAATCAGAAAGGTATATTAAAAGCAAAATCATAGGACAATGTAAAGTACGTCTTGTCAAAAAGCACATGCAAAAGTAACCTTACACTATAAGATTACACTCAAAATGAGGGAGGACCTTGCAACACTCCCTCGTTCCATGACCCGTGAGGATAGATGAATAGATAGATCGATAGATAGATAGATAGATAGATAGATAGATAGATAGATAGATCAATAGATGACTAGATAGATAGAATATTATTAATTTAAACAAATATCTTCGAAGACAATTTAAACCCAATATGTGCTCTTTATTATATGACCTGAAGTTTGATTGCTCCACACTAGTTTAGATAAAGACTGTCAACGATCTTAATTATTAGTTATTGTATTTATAAAGCGCCAACATATTACGCAGCACTGGCCAATAAATGCATACAATGATACAAAGGATGACAGGCATAACATAACAAGGTTATACAATATCGGACAAAGTTTAAGATTTGTGGCTAGTTAGGTAGGCCCAATAATATGAGTACAAGGAGGTCATAGGAAAGATCGTGTAGAATACAATAGGGAAGGGAGGACCCAACCGAAGGCTTACAATCTACTTAGTCTTGCAAGCTGTGATAAACATAATAGCTTTATAATCAGTAAGTTTGCTGTCATTCCTTTTTGTCTGCACTGCACAATAATCAATAACAAAGCCCAGTTTGCTGAGGGCATTTTTCACAAAGCTTTCGTCACATTTAAAAATATGAAATCTCTCTCCTCCAATCGTAATGTAAGATGCATTTAACGCTACAACCAGTATCAAGTGGCCTCCGGGTCTCAGCAGCTTTGACATTTTTTCCATGTTCCTCATATAACCATCTTCATCTTTACTGATTGCACCCAATACCCATAAACTGGTGACACAGTCGGCGAGTGGAAGCACTTCAGGATGGGTTATATTTTCATTTTCAAAGTTGCATGACATGACATGACTGATGGCTGTCTTCAGTTGCTGATCCTTGTCCTGAACTTGGGCACTGATTAAAAAAACAAAAATAAAAATTGAGCAACAGAGGCGTTAAAATGTTTTTGCTTTGCAGCAGAATTGAATTATTCAGTTCTAAAAGGAACTCGGTGCTGCAGTATCATATGTAACTTAAATTTAGACCTCATTTATTTACTTTAAATGATGTACACATACTAGAATAAACTCAGCTGAGGCAGCTGACAATGGTTTCTGTAGAGGAGTCTCCCAACATCGTTTAAAGATACAGCATGCTTTGTCTTTAGCAACCTGCCTGACCAACCCTGAGCCCATCATTCTCTATACACCCCCCCCCCCCCCGGAAGCTGCTGGACCTTGTACAGCTTGTTATCCCTCCACCCCTCTCCATAGGGACATAACACATAACACATTCGATGCATCTTTACAGCCTCAGCCACAAACTGTGACAATCAGATGACAGAAATATAAAGTGTGCATGAGGCTTAACTCTCCTTATCACTATGCCACACCTACTAACACTATGGGCTTGATTCACAAAAGAGTGCTAACTTTTAGCACGGCCGTTTTCGCGGGAATTTTCGCGTTCGCGCGCAATTAAACGTTTTTGCGCGAAATCGTTATCGTTTTCACGTGCAAACGCGAATTTTCGCGTGAAATCGATACCGTTTTCACGTGAAAATTCGCGTTAGCGCGCAAAAACGATAACGATTTCGCGCGTAAACGTTTAATTGCGCGCAAACGCGAAAATTCGCGCGAAAACGCCGAAAATTCGCGCGAAAACGGCCGTGCTTAAAAGTTAGCACTCTTTTGTGAATCAAGCCCTATGTTGGCAAAGTACCATATCAATTTTGATGGATGAGCCATGCCATTGGCAGGGTCTATTGAAGAGTCCACTGCCAATCCATTGGGTCTAATGTGGGGGGGGGGGGAAGGTCAATGTGACCCCCTTTACCTACTTGCCTCAGAAGGAATGGACATTTGGGAGTCTCTGCATTATTAGAGGGTATCCTGGATTCCACCATTAATGCCCGGAACCTACTGCCATATGTATGGAGTAGTTACCCCACCTGTTATGAACAATATGGGATGTTGTTTCCTAGGCAGTGGAGCCCCACTCTGTTCATTGTGTTCATTGTATCAAGCAATTTGCAGATAGCATAATGTAATCTCAGCTACAGTACATCTACCTCCTCTATGACTTAATCTAAGCCCTGAGGACATGGATATAGGTTTTGTAGCTTAAGCACACCTCCAGCACTATCTGCTGCAGCACTAATGGGTGAAAGGGAATATATGTTCCCTGAGCCAATAAGATTGATTTTTACTATTAAAAATGCTTTTATTTTCTCAGTTCACAATGTAGCATTACTTCAGAATCAAATATCCTCTCTATAAATTGTGACAGGAACATCATCTAAGTTTTGTGATAAGTGGTAGAAAAAGGCAAACAAAATTTGTGTTTTTTTATCTACAGTAGGACTTATTACTTTTAACCTCTTGAGCCCCAGCAGTTTATACCCCCCTAGTGACCACCAGGCCCTTTTTCACAATTGTGCACTTCACAAATTTAACAATGTATTGCTCGATAATATGACTTAGCACCCAAATAAATTGTACCTCCTTTTCTTCTTACAAATAGAGCTTTCTTTTGAGGTATTTGAGTGCTGCTGCTATTTTTAGCAGCAGCAATCACTCGAGTTGTGTGAGCTCGAGTTCCAGTCAAATCTCGTTCCTTGTGAGATGACACCTATAGGCGTCGTGGAGGAACTATAGAGCCGCTGTCATGCCACCCTCTTGCTTTAGGCGGACAGGAAGTGGTTAAACTAGAATTAATAAAACTGAGAAATAATGTTTTGTTTTGTGATTCCCCATTAAAATGCATAGAAAACAAAATTGTACCAGCGAAAAAATGCCATACAACGAAAGTCTAGTTTGAAAGTCTAGAAATGATATATATTTCATGCAGGTGTCATAGGTTGGGATAAAGTTATTACAGATTAAATAGGAACAAAGCTAAAATGTCAAAACTGCTCTGGTCCATAAGCTGGAAAACAAGGTCTGGATGCAAAGTGGTTAAATAATTGCCAGGTGATTATTATATTAATAATTATTATAATTTAAATAAATGCTGATGATTGATGGGATTAATTTGTGCTTAGAAATACAGGTGTGAACTGGCTAATACAAATTAATTGAAGTCTTCAACCTGTCTGTTTTGAATCCACTGCCTGATCCATCTAAATGAAGGGCAGCAGACATAGACCCCAGGGGTGGTCGTAGGCAGCCAACTTCGCTACGCTGGAAATACGCGTATTTTTACGCAAATACGCTTCGCAATCTACGCCTCCGCTATCGGCCACTTCGCTACGTTCCCATACCGTAGACTATGCATTAAAATACGCATGCTGAACGTATTGCGTAGCGTAGTTGATGCGACCGCTTATGCCCTTATGCGTAAAAATTTCCACCATAATCCGATAACTATCCGCATCCACAACCTACTATTATATGCATACATTATGCGATTCCATGCGGAATTCTATGCGTACAAAGGGCAATAAAATTTCTGCGCATGCGCAATGACCCATATCAATGCTGTTACCGCACGCGTAGTTAACTACGCAATACGATCGTGAACAACGCATAGCGGGCGAAACTACGCATAGCGGGACTACGCCTACGTGTAAATGCGTATTTGTAAATTTTAAACTTCGCCTGCGAACTACGATGCGTAGTTGCGTACTACGATGCGTAGATTCGTTCTGGCGTAGTTTACGAGCAACCCTGATAGACCCATATGCAACTAACTTTTTATCCTGAGTTTTCTCCTATGTGATAATTTCAAACTTGTCAATAAAAGGCATTTTAACCTCCTTGCCGGTTATCCCGAGCTGAGCTCGGGGTAAACCGTCGCGGAGGATTTCTCAGGCCCTGGTGGTCCGATTTACATATTTTTTTTTGTTGCACTTTGCTAGCTGCATGTATCATGCGATCGCCGCCGCTTGCCGCTACCCGCTGCGTTAGAGGGCCCCCCCCCCGCCGAGACCCCGTGCGCAGCCTGGCCAATCAGTGCCAGGCAGCGCTGAGGGGTGGTTCGGGACTCCCGCTGCCGCCACGACGTCGGTGACGTCATCGCGATCACCGCCATGGCAATGGGGGAAGCTCTAAAGGAAATCCCGTTCAGAACGGGATTTCCTTATGGGCATATGCGCCGGCTGCGATCAGAGGGGTGGGAGGGACGCCGCAGGGAGGGGGGCATCATGTAGCTAGCGCTAGGCTAGCTACATGATAGAAAAAAAATTATGCAAAAAAAACCTTGCGGCCGCAGGGCCGCGGGAATCAGAACGGCAGGGAGGTTAAATCACCAGCAAGCAAGCGAATACTTAAATAGTTTGATAGTACTTATCCACATCGGTTTTGGTAATTTTTCTATTGCAACATGCTGAAAAGTTATTTAACATAGACAATGAAAAATAATCTCTTAGGAAAAAACTCAATTCCCCTTTTTCTTTTTCTTAAGTTTTAGAAAATTAAAAAAATATATACATTTTCACACTTTGTTCTTGTCAATAAAATGCCACCAGCCAGCAAGAAAACACTAAGTAATTTTAACAGTACTTTTTCACCAACTTTTTGGTACTTTTCTTTGCAGAGTGTTGAAAATGTATTTTAAAAATATTTAAAAAAAAAATCTTAGGAGAAAAAAGGAATTGAATAAAAGCCATAGGCCCATATGCAATTCACCTTTTCTTCTGAGTTTTTTCCTAGGTGATATTTTTTACACTTTGTCATAAAATAACTTTTAAACCACCCACAAGCAAGAAAATACTCACAATATATTTCGATAGTACTTTTTAACCAACTTTTGGGTACTTTTTCAATTGTGAAATGCTTAAAAGTTATTTTAAGAGGGAAAATGTTAAATGCATAAGGGCCATATGGTGTGAACTACTAACTGTTCTTCCCTGAAAGACTCCATGGCCCATATGCAATTAAATTTTTCTCCTGAGTTTTTTCCTAGGAGATAATTTTTAATCTTCTATTTACAATAACTTCTCATCACTTAGCTACTGAAAAGGTACCAAAAAGTAGGTGAAAAACGACTTTCAAAATCATTCTGAGTATTTTCTTGCTTGCTGGCGGTTTGAAAAACATTTTGTTGACAATTTTGAAAATATCATCCAAGAGAAAACTAAGGAGAAAAAAGGAATTGTATATGGGCCCATGTTACTGGAGAATTCAGTTCCATCCACTGTCTAGGCCTCCACAAACTAAATACGGGTAGTCCCCGGTTAACGAAAGAGATAGAGACTGTAGGTTCGTTCTTAACATGAGTCGGAACACTGTCATCTCTGTCCCCTGTATCTCCTCTGTGCCCCCCTGTGCCTTCAGTGCCCCCCTCTTTGTCACCTCTGCCCTTTGTACCTGTTTATACAAGTTTAAAAGCAATTTTTTTCTTAGATGTTTTTAAAATCAATTTTCTCAAAAACTACAAGTCCAATTTGAAAAAAAAAATGTTTTACTTGTTACTAGGGAAACAGAGAATCCATGCCGTTCGTATCGGCGAAGTGTTCGTAAGTCGGGCATTCCTATGTCGGGGACTACCTCTAGTGAAATTGACCTAAAGTTATTTGATCCCTTCATAGATTGCATTTACACTACACCTTACCTCTTTCCATCTAACATGGCGGCTTGGGATGATGCGTGCTTCCAATTAAAAGCTCCAGTACAAGTGTTCTTCCATTTGCTTGTCTCCATTTTACATCCCTCATTGAGCTTCAGTATAATTATGTCCTTGAAGACATCACAAGTTGGGTAGAGGTGATGAATGAGGGAACCAGTGCTGACGTCAAGCAGAACATCTCCCTTCACAAAACCTGCAGGATTGTTCAAATATTTTACTGAATACATCTACTGTAAGGCATGAAATCGTTAGAGTGATTTTAATGTATTTGCTACCAGTGGTGCTCGGATACCCCAATCACAAATTCAAGTGATCCCGAATTTGATTCCACACACTTACGATTTGACTCGTTATCACAATCTTGAGTAGAAAGGGATATCCACCTCGAGTGCAGTTTTGAGTTTTGAGATAACCGCATGTGATCAAGAATCACGAGTGGTATTCGTGATTAAAAACACGCCGACTTTAACGGTTAATAGCAAAGCCCCCTTACATGCTAGAAACACCAAATTTGCCAGATATGTTAAGAAGAACAGTGGGGACACAACTATTTTATTTTTTTCAAACAGACCTTATAGTTTTTGAGAAAGTTGATTTTACAGTTTCAAAGGAAAAAAATTATACATTAAATGAGGTAAATACATTTACTGTCATTTAAATGTACACTTCTGTCAAATGTGATGTTTCTATCAAGTAAGGGGGATTTGCTATTAACTGCTAAAGCGGGTTTTTAATCATGAATACCGACTAGTGATCACGAGTAACTCGTAATCACGAGTTGGGTAACAAGTGCAATCGCGAGTGCATTCGTGATCGGCATTCCTGATTGAGAGCAGTGTATGTACAGAGCATGGAGAAGCAGTGTGTGTACAGAGCATGGAGCAGCAGCGTGTGTACAGAGCATGGAGCAGCAGCATGTGTACAGAGCATGGAGCAGCAGCGTGTGAACAGAGTATAGAGCAGCAGCGTGTGTACAGAGTATAGAGCAGCAGTGTGTGTACAGAGCATGGAGCAGCAACATGTGTACAGAGTATGGAGCAGCAGTGTGTGTACAGAGTATAGAGCAGCAGTGTGTGTACAGAGTATAGAGCATCGGTGTGTGTACAGAGCATGAAGCAGCAGTGTGTGTACAGAGCATGGAGCAGCAGAGTGTGTACAGAGAATGGAGCAGCAGCGTGTGTACAGAGCATGGAACAGCAGAGTGTGTACAGAGCATGGAGCAGCTGCATGTGTACAGAGCATGGAGCAGCAGCGTGTGTACAGAGCATGGAGCAGCAGCGTGTGTACAGAGCATGGAGCAGCTGCTTGTGTGTACAGAGTATAGAGCAGCAGCGTGTGTACAGAGTATAGAGCAGCTGCGTGTGTACAGAGCATGGAGCAGCAGCGTGTGTACAGAGCATGGAGCAACTGCATGTGTACAGAGCATGGAGCAGCTGCTTGTGTGTACAGAGCATGGAGCAGCAGCGTGTGTACAGAGCATGGAGCAGCTGCTTGTGTGTACAGAGTATAGAGCAGCAGCGTGTGTACAGAGTATAGAGCAGCAGTGTGTGTACAGAGCATGGAGCAGCAGCGTGTGTACAGAGCATAGAACAGCAGCATGTGTACAGAGCATGGAGCAGCAGCATGTGTACAGAGCATGGAGCAGCAGCGTGTGTACAGAGTATAGAGCAGCAGTGTGTGTACAGAGCATGAAGCAGCAGCGTGTGTACAGAGCATGGAGCAGCAGAGTGTGTACAGAGAATGGAGCAGCAGAGTGTGTACAGAGCATGGAGCAGCAGTGTGTGTACAGAGCATGGAGCAGCAGCATGTGTACAGAGCATGGAGCAGCAGAGTGTGTACAGAGAATGGAGCAGCAGCGTGTGTACAGAGCATGGAGCAGCAGTGTGTGTACAGAGCATGGAGCAGCAGCATGTGTACAGAGCATGGAGCAGCAGCGTGTGTACAGAGCATGGAGCAGCTGCTTGTGTGTACAGAGTATGGAGCAGCAGCAGGTGTACAGAGCATGGAGCAGCTGCTTGTGTGTACAGAGTATGGAGCAGCAGCAGGTGTACATAGCATGGAGCAGCAGAGTGTGTACAGAGCATGGAGCAGCAGCGTGTGTACAGAGCATGGAGCAGCAGTGTGTGTACAGAGTATGGAGCAGCAGCAGGTGTACATTGCATGGAGCAGCAGAGTGTGTACAGACCATGGAGCATATCTGGGGAACTTGACTCCCCCATTCCTGTCTCTCACTCTTCCCCTCTCCTCTTTCTTTTTTCCATACTCTCATTTTCCCCACAGACACACTGACACTCACTAATGTCTCTTCCACCTTTTCTGTATCTTGCATCCCCCTCTCTACCGTCCCACATTCTATCTCTTTGTATCTCCCCCCTGTCTCTGTCTCATCATCTTCTGCAGTACTTTACAGAGTACATAGTCATGTCACTGACTGTCCTCAGAGGAGCTCACATTGGAATCCCTACAATAGCCCCACTCTAATGTCCTACAATATTTTTATATTATGCATGGCCCTTTCAGGAATCCTGGGTTTGCCCCTGAAGCCTTAGGCCCCTTTTCCACTACAGTTACTGTCAATTATAACTAAAAGAACCATTGATGTGGAAGGTAATGTTAATGTTTTTCTATGGTTTAAGTGAGCAATATTACGGGTTAATGAGGTGCTTTAAAATGGAGGATGGAGAATTCCATTCAATCACAACGGACAAACAGCATGCAGAGGAGAAAGATATTCATGAGTATATTACGCGGGAGGTAAGTATGATGTGTGTATGTTCATTTTGGCTGTTGTTTTCCAGTTCTGGTTTGTGTTGCTTAGTACTGTGTTAAGATAAACAGGCAGTAAGAAAGCTTGCAACAGTTCCGGTTTTCATTTGTGATTAAAAGCATGGGCATTAGTTACAGATATTTGCAACAACAGGATAAACCCTATGAGTTCTGTCAAGTGTTATGTGTGGCCCATGTTTCCTACCCTAGTGTCCCAAGCAGTACATGCATTGCAATACATAAACCTGTCATGGAGTTGCCAAGAAGCTTCCACTAACCTCCACATAGGACATTTGTCCTTCCACATGGTCAGATGCAGATTCCATACAAACACACAGGAACAAGTAGAAGTTTTCTGAGCACTCTTGTAACCTATGCTGCAAGAAATGCCCAGCAAAGGACACCACCAATACAAATGTATGGGGAATTCTGCATTATTCCCAGCCAGTCTTCCACATTACCCTTCTCCAACTGGTATTAAAACATGTGCATTAGTTACATGCATTTTTAAACAAACAAAACAGTCTTGAGAATTTTATTAAACCTCTTGCATTCTTCCTTCTGGTGTCTCAAAGCAAGATGAGGACTGCAAATGAAAACCTAACAGAGGCACACTCACCTAAAGGATTATTAGGAACACCATACTAATACAGTGTTTGACCCCCTTTCGCCTTCAGAACTGCCTTAATTCTATTTTCATTGATTCAACAAGGTGCTGAAAGAATTCTTAAGAAATGTTGGCCCATATTGATAGGATAGCATCTTCCAGTTGATGGAGATTTGTGGGATGCACATCCAGGGCATGAAGCTCCCGTTCCAGACCATCATATCCCAAAAATGCGCTATTGGGTTGAGATCTGGTGATTGTGGGGGCCATTTTAGTACAGTGAACTCATTGTCATGTTCAAGAAACCAATTTGAAATGATTCGAGCTATGTGACATGGTGCATTATCCTGCTGGAAATAGCCATCAGAGGAGCTGGGTACATGGTGGTCATGAAGGGATGGTCATGGTCAGAAACAATTCTCAGGTAGCCTGTGGCATTTAAATTATGCCCAATTGGCACTAAGGGGCCTAAAGTGTGCCAAGAAAACATCCCCCACACCATTACACCACCACCAGCAGCATTCACAGTGTTAACAAGGCATAATGGATGCATGTTTGCATTCTGTTTATGCCAAATTCTGACTCTATCAAGACTCATCAGGCAAGGCAACATTTTTCCAGTCTTCAACTGTCCAATTTTGGTGAGCTTGTTCAAATTGTAGCCCCTTTTTCCTATTTGTACTGGAGATGAGTGGTACCCGGTTGGGTCTTCTGCTGTTGTAGCCCATCCGCCTCAAGGTTGTGCATGTTGTGGCTTCACAAATGCTTTTGCTGCATACCTTGGTTTCAATGAGTGGTTATTTCAGTCAACATTGCTTTTCTATCAGCTTGAATCAGTCAGCCCATTCTCCTCTAACCTCTAGCATCAACAAGGCATTTTCACCCACAGGACTGCCGCATACTGGATGTTTTTCCCTTTTAACACCATTCTTTGTACACCCTAGAATAGAAATGGTTGTGAAAATCCCAGTAACTGAGCAGATTGTGAAATACTCAGATCGGCCCCCCTGGCACCAGCAACCATGCCACGCTCAAAATTGCATAAATCACCTTTCTTTCCCATTCTGACATTCAGTTTGGAGTTCAGGAGATTGTCTTGACCAGGACCACACCCCTAAATGCATTGAAGCAACTGTCATGTGATTGGTTGATTAAATAACTGCATTATTGAGAAACTGAACAGGTGACCCTAATAATCCTTTAGATGAGTGTATATTGGAGTCATCCAAAAAGTAACAGGCATTTGCTTATTTGCTCTTATCTGCATGCAAGGTATTATTTCTTTCTAATCCGACTTGCAACGGTCAAGGCAATCTCTTCTTTCCTTGGACCTTGGCAAGGAGTGTGATGCTAATAAAAAATGGGATTGAAAACCTTAATAATAAATAAAGGAGGTGGTGAAATAGTCAGAAGATACGATAAATTGGCACCTATTCAATTCACTTTAAGCCATATCCTATTGACTTTTCTCCTGTGTTTCCTCCAAGAAGATACTGTATGTTTCCATCTTATCTAAAAATGAACTTTCCAGTAGGTAAAATGTTAATACCAAACTTAGTTAGAATAATGTCTTGCTTTAAAAGTATTTTATTGATAAGGTTTGAAAATATCTAATTGAAGAATGCACAGGAGAAATGTTAATAGGATATGTGCCTCCTAAGTTTTCCCCTAGGCGGTATTTTTACACGTTATCAGTAAAATACCTTTAAAGCGGAATGAATCCCAGCATTTCTACTTTGCTCTAATATATTATTTACAGCATATTATATACAACCTGCATTTTTTTTTTTACTAGAACTGCATTCAAAGGGTTAACACAGGCTTTAGAAGCTTGGCCGCGTCCCAACTTTACATAATGTTATCTTGTGTTTAATTGTATGAAGTGAGAAGTGTAAACAAAGCCTTCTCTCACACTGCCAGGTCCCCTGAACAAAGTCAGACAAGCATAAATGCTTTCTGTTTAAGTTAGAAGATGAATAAAGCAGTTGTAAATAAAATGCAAAGTCTGCTCTCAGAGTAAAATTAGTGTACTTTAGGAATGTATAATTTCTAAATGAATAATAATACTTATGCACAAAAGCAAATATGCTAACCGTATGGCATATAAAATGTTTTTATTGAATACTATGTCAGGGTTTTATACCCCTTTAAGGCTACCAGCAAGCAAGAACATACTTGAATAATTTTAACAGTACCTTTTACCTACTTGTTGGCACTTTTTCAATTGCAGGGTGTATAAAAGTCCTTTTAAACAGAAGATAAAAAATTATCACTCTTAAGAAAACTCAGGAGAAAATGGCCCCAATCAATTCACTATTCTAAGTTTCTCCTTGGGGATATTTTTTTCATCTTCTGTTTCATTTTATTTATAATGGGAAAAAATTACCTAGGAGAAAGAAAAAGTGACTTGAATGGGGCCCAAAGTAATTTGAATAAACCCACGGGTCCATATGCAATTAACATTTTCTATTACGTTTTCTCCTTGGCGATATTCTCACACCTTTGCTTTTATTCTAACCACCTTTTCTCTTAAGTTTTTTCCTTGGAGATAATTTTTCATCTTCTGTTAAAAATAACATTTCAGCACTCTGCAATTGAAAAAGTACTAAAAAAGTAGATGAAAAAGTATTGTCAGTATTATTCTGAGTATTTGTAATGATCTGCTCTGCTGTCCGCACAGGCAGGCAGCTTTTTGACCATTTTTCAGGTCTGTATGCTGCAGGTCCCTGGAAAGGAGACCTGTCTTCACTCTGCAAGTTTCAGACTTGCTGTTCTGGTGAGGGATTTGCATTCACTTATCTGGCTATTGATAGCTCTGCCTCTCTTGAAGGCTTGCAGTATAAATACCATTTCCTCCCAGAATTCCCTGCTGGTCATAAAGGTTTGGTTCTGCTGGACTTACCTTGAGTTACAGCCCCTCTGCTAATTGTTTGCTAAATATTGTCTTAGAGTAGTTATCCTTGGGAGTGCACTAGCATTCCTTCTAGCGCAGTCAGGTTGTTTATTATCTGTATTGCTTAGTTATGTCTTATCTGTTGCGATTGCACTTTCTCCAATGGCGGCTGACAGTAATTCACTCTGTCTGTTTGGATCGCATTCGCCCTAGTGGTAGAGGCGGTGGATCTTTCTGTATTCTGTCTTGGAGTTTAAGCCAGAGCAGCGGTTGCTACTGGTTGCTCCATCTGTCTGTCTGTTGGGATCGCATTTGCCCTAGCGGTAGAGGTAGTGGATCTCTCGGTACTCTGTCTTGGAGTGTAGCCAGAGCAGCGGTTGCTACTGGTTACTCCTTCTGTCTGTCTTGTTTCATCCGTGCAATGGTATTGTCGCCAGCGGTGGCTGACAGTGAATTGTTTTGTCCTGTTCCTAGATCGCATTCGCCCTAGCGTTAGAGGTGGTGGATCTCTCTTGTCTGAACCTTGGAGTTTAACCTTAGCTGCGGTTGCTATTGGTTACTCCTTCTGTCTGTCTTGTCTGGAACGAACGCTTGCTGTTGTCTGGGTGAGGCAACCGATTAGCAAGCGTTCACGTTCTTTGTTTGTTTTCTTTTTTCATGTTTCATTTGTTAGTCAGGGTTGGTACGCTTTGTCGCTGTTGCGCTTAACGTGCAGTGACCGTGCCTTGCACAAGCTTTGCCACTATTGCGCTTAACGTGTGGTGACCGCGTGTAGTTAATCCTGTCTGTTCTTTAACCATGAGAGAAAAAAGTATCCCTTGTAAATGGAGTCCTATATATATATATATAAATACTACAAAATCATGTGTCAAAAGTGAAAAAATCTTTATTTATATTCTAACACAATCACATACAATTAAAATCGATAAAATGCCCCCACACGTCCCACAATAAGGGGACCGCCAGAAGAAGATTAAATAATCACATATATCAATACATAAATCACCATGCAATCATGGCCAGCCAGCAACAATTATTAAAGTGCTCAGTGCGAAAGAAAAACTACTACTGACAATTAATCATGTCACCTATGTGAAAACAATAATAAGGATTGTGGACTGCGACACACACCCAGAAATCCGGATATGTGTCCCAGACCACAATCTACACAACATCAAATTTCAATAAAGTGATTCAATATATTACAGTTTGTGCAAAACATACATATAATAAAGTGCATTAAAGTCAAAGGCTGGAGAATGCTTACATATGGATGGGATGATCCTGGCGTGGGGGTAAAAAAGTGCCTTACGCGCTCGCAGGACTACCTGTCCGCTTCCATCGAGGCTAATTCCCAAACTGACTGTGTGCAGCTTAAATGTCCGCAGGGCGTGGGGCGGGTCCCTAATTAACGTACGTGGCCACGTACTGTGACCATGCCGCCCAGCGTGTGAATAACACGCCGTTCAGCAAGGTCCTATCACTTCCTGGGGACCAAGGTGCGCATGCGCAATGCGGCCCAATGTCCGCGTTCAACGCTGCTATGCGTATGACGTCACTGTGCGTCCTCTGGATATGCACGTCGCACTTGAGTACGACAGTGCGTTCCAGGCTATACTGAACATGCGTCCCAATGCCCTCCTGTCTACCAAGCTGTATACACTATATAAGCATATCAATGTACACATGAATTATATAATTACATAGCAAAACAATAATTATTCAATTACAATAACATAATATAAACAATATATGCCAAACGGATCCCACGATTGGAGTCACTTTTTTCAAGAAGGCCATATTTGATGCTCTGCTGCCACCCAGTGTTTGAAATGTAGATTGATGCTAAAAGATATAAACTTTAAACAACAGATTTCAATTAGTGGCACTTCATTTTTCATACATATATGTCTCATCATATATCCCCAGGTGTGCATGCTGTGTTTGGCAAGTCTGCTACTCACAAACAGACCAGTCCCGCTAAACCATTGTCTCAAAGTGTATTGTCCTCAAAAGAAAACCGTGAATCACAATCTTAACAAGTGCCCATACTATCCATACTGCATTTTTATAGGTCTGCTACTCACAAACAGATCAATTATACTCGGCCAGTACCTCGGAGTGCAATTCCTTATAAAAGAAAAGACCGTAACTCATAGAATAGAGGCACCAATTGTTATCATGCAGTGAGACAAGTAAGTAAGTGTATACACACAAAACCAAGAGTGTCCTCTGTTACTTACTCCCACAGGTGGTAATGATTGTACTCACCACAATGACCCCATAAAAAAGTGTTGTTAATCAAAACCTTGCTGTTTAAATAACCACAATAAATAATAACATAATATGATACTCACCTCCTACACATACCACCTAGTTGGAAAATAGTAAATTCTACAAGATATAAAGCACATGAGAAAAGAAGGGGTTAATTCAATGATCAGCACCCCCATCCTCGATCTTTTTTATTTTATTTTAGAAAACAACCATAATTATAGTCCTCATTAAGACCCCATGGTCTTTGGGTCTTAAGATCGTGTATCCATCTAAGCTCTTTTTTCAGTAAGATCACGGAATATATATCCACCTCTCTCACTGTGTCTTACATGTTGTATACCCTTAAAGGTCCACCCTCTCAGGTCGCTGTTGTGATAGTCCAGGGCATGTTCTGCCACTGTGGTCAATGTTTTCCCCTCTCTCCTATCACGTTCTGCTAATTTAATCGTAGAGATATGTTTTTGTAGGCATAATTTTAACTGATTTTTAGTTTGTCCTACATATTGTTTGTTGCAAGGACATTCTAGTAAATATATAACTCCTTGTGTCTGGCAATTTATAAAGTCTCTGATTTCATACAACTTACCAGTTTTTGCACTTGCAAACATTTTACTCGTGATCATCCATGGACACACCGAGCATGTTCCACATCTGTGGCTCCCCTTCAGATGAGAGACATAATTTTCCTTTGAGAAGTGGCTCCGACTTAGAATGTTTTTAAGAGTGGGTGCTCGCTTAGCTGTAATACTGGGATGGTCTGTGATACATTGTTTCAGCAATCTGTCATTCTGTAAGATGCTCCAATGTTTTCCAAGGACCTTGTATATCTCTTTCCAAGCATTGTTATATGGGGTAACAAATCGTGTCAGGTTCTTTTGATTTTTATTTTTGACACATGATTTTGGAGTATTTATATATATATATATATATATATATATATATATATATACATATATATATATATATATATATATATATAGGACTCCATTTACAAGGGATACTTTTTTCTCTCATGGTTAAATATATAAGTTTATTCCCAGAATGGAGAACCATAAATGATGATGTGGTAGTGCTCGTTATATAGGTTAAGTTTTGTAAATAATAGAAATCTCTTTGATTTTTTATAGAGCATTTTTATATCATGGATCCCAATTTATTGGAGACGCTTGAATCTAATTGGTCAGACAAATTAAAGGTGCTTTTTCAGGATGTATCCCCGGGGGATATGGGGGAAACACCATCAGACCCCCTGAGATCTCTGTGTAATG
Source organism: Hyperolius riggenbachi (assembly GCF_040937935.1). Lineage (NCBI taxonomy): Eukaryota > Metazoa > Chordata > Amphibia > Anura > Hyperoliidae > Hyperolius > Hyperolius riggenbachi. The sequence continues at coordinate 24,748,287 of NC_090652.1, forward strand.
AATTGAAGGATACTCACCTCCTATACATCAAAACCTGGTGGAATGTAAAAAGTTTGGAAAACTATATGAAAGAATTTATTTACCCCAGGGGACTTCGTGTGCAAATTTTCCCCTCGTGGCAGTTGGGACAGGATGACAAAGAGTTTTGGGAGGAAGGCCTAAGTAGATGTTCAAGGATTATTGTGGAGATGTTATTGACTCTGGACAGGAGGCTCCTAGTAGCTACGAAGGTGAAGATCAATGAGCTGCAAATAAAAATTACTGAAATAGATCAGAAAAAGTGGGTAGAAACATTCATGATCAAATTGAAAAAGGATATATCAAGGATAGAGGCAGACATTTTGAAAAATAAGAAAACAAAATTAGAATGAGACAGGAAAGATTACTTAATGAAAAGAGCGTATAGATGGCATCATAGGGGGAACCCCAAAGGTCAACAATTATGGAGACGGCAGAGGAAACCCAGAGGGCCCCCGGTACAACCACAACAACTGTCCCCCTCAAGGCAGATGGAGGAGACGAGTCAGAGTGCCATCTGTATCTCAGATTCCAGTGATTGCCCAGATTCAGAATGGGAAAATCAGGAACAGAACATCAGACAAAGGGTTCAAGTAAATCAATCAGGAGGAAGTAATAATTCAAAGAAGACCTACAGTAACTCAAATAGAAGGAATCCCAATAGGAACAAGGGCAGAGAAGATAAAATGGAGGATGAGGAAGATGACACTGAGGTACTTAAAATCATTAATCTGTCTGAGAGGGTTTTGACACGGGAGGAGGAGGGGGTTCTTAGAAGGGGATTGTCCTTTGCTCCAACAAATCAATTTGATAAATTTGAAGTAATCATGGATTTGTATCTTTTTTGTAGACGCCTAACACTCAGAAAATTATACGACAAGCCCACAAGGGAAATGGTCGAACTTGAGAGCCTCTTTCCCAATTATCAGGACCAACAGGCAATGCAGGATCTTTTGAGCCTCCTTGACGAAAATGAAACTTCAATAAAAGGTGGGTACAACTCCATTCAAACCTACCTCCAAATTTTTACCTGCTTTATCAATATGTCCCGAAATAAGGGTCTTCTTTGAACTTGTAAGCCACGATCTAGAATCAGTACAAGCAAATCATATAAAAGGCTAACAGAACCTATCATCCAAAGAAAGAAGAGCTTTAGTGGACCTTAAAAAAGACCAAAAAATACAAATAAAAGAAGCAGATAAAGGGGGTAACGTTGTGGTGTGGCCCACCGTTATGTATATTAAAGAAGCAGAAAGACAGCTAGGAAATACAAATGTTTATAAAAAATTGAGAAATAATCCAACGAAATTATATCAGGGGGAGCTAAAAAGGATCCTGCAAAAAGCTAGAGACCCTAACATCATAAACTCCAATGAATACAAATTCATGTGGAATGAATGGCCAATAACACCAACTTTTTATATGTTGCCCAAGGTCCACAAGAATAAGGAGCACCTGCCCGGGAGACCGATAATTTCTGGTATAGGAGGACTAAGCGAAAAGTGCAGTCAGTATGTGGACTTTTTTCTCCAGTCATACGTCACAAGCCTGGAGTCCTATTTGAGAGACACCGGTGACCTCCTGTCCAGAGTTAGCAATTTAGGTTTGCCAGACAACGTTCTATTGGTCACATGTGATGTGGAATCGTTGTATTCCAACATTGGCCATAAGGAAGGCATTGGAGCTGTGGAGTATTTCCTACAAATGGATAGTACAGCGAACCGGGAGAGGAACCGATTTCTTTTGGAACTTTTGGAATTTATTTTGACCAGGAATTTTTTCCTCTTTGACCACCAATACTACCTGCAGATAAGGGGTGTGGCCATGGGCATTAAATGCACACCAGCCGTGGCAAACCTGTTTTTGGGGTGGTGGGAAAGAGAGACGGTGTGGGGGGAGTCGATGGAGCGGTACCACCCTTATATTTTGGGGTGGTATCGCTTCAGCGACGACCTGTTAATTTTTTGGCAGGGGCCCGCATCGGTCTGTCGAGAATTTTTGGATGCCCTCAATAAGAACAGTCTGAACATCAAATTGACGTATCAGATTTCTGATGAGGAGGTGGAATTTTTGGACATAAAGTTAAAAAAGAGTCCCACTGGAACTTTACAGACAACAATCTTTAGAAAACCCACTGCGGCCAATAGTCTTTTAAGTTTTGATTCACATCACACAAGAAACCTGAAATTGAACATCCCGACGGGCCAGTTTATACGCCTCAGGAGAAACTGTTCTACGGAAGAGGCTTTTGAATCAGAAGGTGAAAAGATGCGGTTAAGATTCCAAAAGAGGGGGTATCCTCGCAAATGCCTTGAGACCGCAATAAGAAGGGCAAGAGCTACACCCAGGGAAGGATTACTAGTACCCAAACCGAAAAATAAAAATCAAAAGAACCTGACACGATTTGTTACCCCATATAACAATGCTTGGAAAGAGATATACAAGGTCCTTGGAAAACATTGGAGCATCTTACAGAATGACAGGTTACTGAAACAATGTATCACAGACCATCCCAGTATTACAGCTAAGCGAGCACCCACTCTTAAAAACATTCTAAGTCGGAGCCACTTCTCAAAGGAAAATTATGTCTCTCATCTGAAGGGGAGCCACAGATGTGGAACATGCTCGGTGTGTCCATGGATGATCATGAGTAAAATGTTTGCAAGTGCAAAAACTGGTAAGTTGTATGAAATCAGAGACTTTATAAATTGCCAGACAAAAGGAGTTATATATTTACTAGAATGTCCTTGCAACAAACAATATGTAGGACAAACTAAAAATCAGTTAAAATTACGCCTACAAAAACATATCTCTACGATTAAATTAGCAGAACGTGATAGGAGAGAGGGGAAAACATTGACCACAGTGGCAGAACATGCCCTGGACTATCACAACAGCGACCTGAGAGGGTGGACCTTTAAGGGTATACAAGGGTCCTCCATCTGCCTTGAGGGGGACAGTTGTTGTGGTTGTACCGGGGGCCCTCTGGGTTTCCTCTGCCGTCTCCATAATTGTTGACCTTTGGGGTTCCCCCTATGATGCCATCTATACGCTCTTTTCATTAAGTAATCTTTCCTGTCTCATTCTAATTTTGTTTTCTTATTTTTCAAAATGTCTGCCTCTATCCTTGATATATCCTTTTTCAATTTGATCATGAATGTTTCTACCCACTTTTTCTGATCTATTTCAGTAATTTTTATTTGCAGCTCATTGATCTTCACCTTCGTAGCTACTAGGAGCCTCCTGTCCAGAGTCAATAACATCTCCACAATAATCCTTGAACATCTACTTAGGCCTTCCTCCCAAAACTCTTTGTCATCCTGTCCCAACTGCCACGAGGGGAAAATTTGCACACGAAGTCCCCTGGGGTAAATAAATTCTTTCATATAGTTTTCCAAACTTTTTACATTCCACCAGGTTTTGATGTATAGGAGGTGAGTATCCTTCAATTCATTACACAGAGATCTCAGGGGGTCTGATGGTGTTTCCCCCATATCCCCCGGGGATACATCCTGAAAAAGCACCTTTAATTTGTCTGACCAATTAGATTCAAGCGTCTCCAATAAATTGGGATCCATGATATAAAAATGCTCTATAAAAAATCAAAGAGATTTCTATTATTTACAAAACTTAACCTATATAACGAGCACTACCACATCATCATTTATGGTTCTCCATTCTGGGAATAAACTTATATATTTAACCATGAGAGAAAAAAGTATCCCTTGTAAATGGAGTCCTATATATATATATATATATATATATATATATATATATATATATATATATATATATATAAATACTCCAAAATCATGTGTCAAAAATAAAAATCAAAAGAACCTGACACGATTTGTTACCCCATATAACAATGCTTGGAAAGAGATATACAAGGTCCTTGGAAAACATTGGAGCATCTTACAGAATGACAGGTTGCTGAAACAATGTATCACAGACCATCCCAGTATTACAGCTAAGCGAGCACCCACTCTTAAAAACATTCTAAGTCGGAGCCACTTCTCAAAGGAAAATTATGTCTCTCATCTGAAGGGGAGCCACAGATGTGGAACATGCTCGGTGTGTCCATGGATGATCACGAGTAAAATGTTTGCAAGTGCAAAAACTGGTAAGTTGTATGAAATCAGAGACTTTATAAATTGCCAGACACAAGGAGTTATATATTTACTAGAATGTCCTTGCAACAAACAATATGTAGGACAAACTAAAAATCAGTTAAAATTATGCCTACAAAAACATATCTCTACGATTAAATTAGCAGAACGTGATAGGAGAGAGGGGAAAACATTGACCACAGTGGCAGAACATGCCCTGGACTATCACAACAGCGACCTGAGAGGGTGGACCTTTAAGGGTATACAACATGTAAGACACAGTGAGAGAGGTGGATATATATTCCGTGATCTTACTGAAAAAAGAGCTTAGATGGATACACGATCTTAAGACCCAAAGACCATGGGGTCTTAATGAGGACTATAATTATGGTTGTTTTCTAAAATAAAATAAAAAAGATCGAGGATGGGGGTGCTGATCATTGAATTAACCCCTTCTTTTCTCATGTGCTTTATATCTTGTAGAATTTACTATTTTCCAACTAGGTGGTATGTGTAGGAGGTGAGTATCATATTATGTTATTATTTATTGTGGTTATTTAAACAGCAAGGTTTTGATTAACAACACTTTTTTATGGGGTCATTGTGGTGAGTACAATGATTACCACCTCTGGGAGTAAGTAACAGAGGACACTCTTGGTTTTGTGTGTATACACTTACTTACTTGTCTCACTGCATGATAACAATTGGTGCCTCTATTCTATGAGTTACGGTCTTTTCTTTTATAAGGAATTGCACTCCGAGGTACTGGCCGAGTATAATTGATCTGTTTGTGAGTAGCAGACCTATAAAAATGCAGTATGGATAGTATGGGCACTTGTTAAGATTGTGATTCACGGTTTTCTTTTGAGGACAATACACTTTGAGACAATGGTTTAGCGGGACTGGTCTGTTTGTGAGTAGCAGACTTGCCAAACACAGCATGCACATCTGGGGATATATGATGAGACATATATGTATGAAAAATGAAGTGCCACTAATTGAAATCTGTTGTTTAAAGTTTAGATCTTTTAGCATCAATCTACATTTCAAACACTGGGTGGCAGCAGAGCATCAAATATGGCCTTCTTGAAACAAGTGACTCCAATCGTGGGATCCGTTTGGCATATATTGTTTATATTATGTTATTGTAATTGAATAATTATTGTTTTGCTATGTAATTATATAATTCATGTGTACATTGATATGCTTATATAGTGTATACAGCTTGGTAGACAGGAGGGCATTGGGACGCATGTTCAGTATAGCCTGGAACGCACTGTCGTACTCAAGTGCGACGTGCGTATCCAGAGGACGCACAGTGACGTCATACGCATAGCAGCGTTGAACGCGGACATTGGGCCGCATTGCGCATGCGCACCTTGGTCCCCAGGAAGTGATAGGACCTTGCTGAACGGCGTGTTATTCACACGCTGGGCGGCATGGTCACAGTACGTGGCCACGTATGTTAATTAGGGACCCGCCCCACGCCCTGCGGACATTTAAGCTGCACACAGTCAGTTTGGGAATTAGCCTCGATGGAAGCGGACAGGTAGTCCTGCGAGCGCGTAAGGCACTTTTTTACCCCCACGCCAGGATTATCCCATCCATATGTAAGCATTCTCCAGCCTTTGACTTTAATGCACTTTATTATATGTATGTTTTGCACAAACTGTAATATATTGAATCACTTTATTGAAATTTGATGTTGTGTAGATTGTGGTCTGGGACACGTATCCGGATTTCTGGGTGTGTGTCGCAGTCCACAATCCTTATTATTGTTTTCACATAGGTGACATGATTAATTGTCAGTAGTAGTTTTTCTTTCGCACTGAGCACTTTAATAATTGTTGCTGGCTGGCCATGATTGCATGGTGATTTATGTATTGATATATGTGATTATTTAATCTTCTTCTGGCGGTCCCCTTATTGTGGGACGTGTGGGGGCATTTTATCGATTTTAATTGTATGTGATTGTGTTAGAATATAAATAAAGATTTTTTCAATTTTGACACATGATTTTGGAGTATTTATATATATATATATATATATATATAGGACTCCATTTACAAGGGATACTTTTTTCTCTCATGGTTAAATATATAAGTTTATTCCCAGAATGGAGAACCATAAATGATGATGTGGTAGTGCTCGTTATATAGGTTAAATCCTGTCTGTTCTTTCGTGTTGGATTACAGTTTGTTATTGGTTCTGTCTTTATTCTTCCTATGATCTGTCTTTACTCAGTCTTGTGTCTCTATTAGCAATCGCCATTCTTGCGATTGCTTTCTCACTTGGTCTTCACTGTTGTGTGTCCATCGTCACCGGGTGGCGACTAGATTGGTGGACATACATACATTCTGTCTCTGTGCTCACTCTCTTTTGAGAGGCTATCTTGTCCTGTATTGCTTCACTTCGTACAATTTCTATCTGGCATCTGTGGCTGTGCAGAGGGTTTATTCCTCTGCACTCCACAGCACCATCTGCCGGTTGGAATTCCTCTCTACAGGTGCATTTGCACCAAAGTTGGGTTTCCTTATCTAAACGCTTGTGGAGGGTTTCCACAGTGTCGGCGCACATGTTGTGCACTGACCACGGAGATAATTCCACACTCGTTACAGTATTGTTTTGCTTGCTGGTAGACTCTGTAACAAAATGTTGAGTTATATTTCTTCCGTCCTATAAGTTCCTATACCTGTTCTAATGTGCTCTGGCATACTGCAGGCTTTCCTAGTTGCACAGTCTCTGTAATAAATCTTATCTTCTTTCCTCTGTCGGCTCTGTCGGGCTCAGGCTGGAATGTGTGGAATGTGCAGCACTGCTTATGATAGGCAGAAGCTTTACACACCCTCTCCAAGCTCTGCATGAGCCACAGACCTAGCTGTTCTCAGCCTATCACTTGCCATGTCTTTTGTTTGTAAACACTGCCTAAAACTGGCAATTTCAAGCCAGGATTGCAGCAGGGAGTGGCAGAAACAGCACAGAGGGCCCAGGAGAACATAATGAATAGAATGGTATGCTTTTTATTGTAAGAATTTTACAGTACAGATTCTCTTTAAAAGGCTGTTTATTATAATGTGTAAAAATGTCACGTAGGAGAAAACTTAGGAGAAAAGGTGAATGACAATGCCCTTATCTATACCAATTTTTTTTAGTTTCTTTATTTTTCAAAAGTTTGGAATTGTATTGTAACGATCGGTGTCAGCACACAGAAAGAATCTGATTATTGGTGATCTGCAGAATCACCAATAATACAGATATATGACTAACCTCTGGACACCTAATGAGTAAATATAAAGGAGCTAATGGCTATTTCCCGAGGAGCGGGGAATGTAGCCAGCTGGGCTGAGAACCACCTGAGGGGCAGGTGGCCCTGGAAAGTGCAGGAAGTATCTCCTAGATAGTAAGGACCTGGTTGCAGCTAAGCCCTAGTGGATTGGTGTTAATACTAGTACAATAAGCTGAGCACCCCTGGGGAGTGACAGCTTGCGAGGTCGGACAGGCCAGGTCGGCAACTCACGAGCGGATAAGGTACAGAAAGGGATATACTGATTCGGTAACCGGGTACAGGCAGGGTCTGGCAACAGGTAGGCAGAGATGCGAATCAGAAGGCAGGAGCGAGGTCGACAGAGCAAATGGTCAGAACATATGATACAACAGAATCCTAGACTGAGGTGTGGGCTCCTAGATCCCCACACCCTGGAACTAGTCTGAATGATAACACAATAATGACACAGTGTCCCTAGTCTTGGGTGTGAGGTCCGTGGTCTCAACACCCCGGAACTGGTCTAAACGATAACACAGCGATGACACAGTATCCCTAGTCTTGGGTGTGAGGTCCGTGGTCTCAACACCTTGGAACTGGTCTAAATGATAACCCAGCAATGACACAGTATCCCTAGTCTTGGGTGTGAGGTCTGTGGTCTCAACACCCCGGAACTGGTCTAAATGATAACACAGCAATGACACAGTATCCCTAGTCTTGGGTGTGAGGTCCGTGGTCTCTACACCCTGGAACTAGTCTCAATAATAACACAGCAATAGCGTAATCTGGCTAAGTGTGAATTCCCAGGTCCTCCTGGTTCTAACACACTGTAAGATCTGACTGGTCTGAGTGCTCACACGTTAGTATTCGCAATGGCAGACAACTGGCTACTGACAGGCAAGGAGTATATATAGCGGAGCGCTCCACAGCGCCTCCCAGTCCCATTCAGCCAATCACCCACTGTGCTGGGATCAGTTGACCTTCCTGATCTGCTGATCCCTCTCCTATTGGTATAAAGGGCCTGCCTCCCAGTGCGCGCACGTAGCTCTCCATCTGTGTGCACTACTAGGCTCAGACAAACCAGACGCATGCCACTGCGTGGAAACCGCCGGCCTGAACGCGGAAACAGCCGCCCCGCTGTCAGACCGCGCGGCGGTGTCTCCGCAATCCATTACATGTATACATAGAAATCAGTATAACAAATATCTTGTTAAAGGGGCAATACAATATACATTTATGGTAGTTTCACACTAGAAAATACATAAACCGGTATGGAGCCCACCATGTGCCCAGCCCAGAGATCCCCATGATGATTAAGAAGGCACATACAACTGAAATATAATACAATCTTTTTAGACCACCTGCAAGCAAAAAATAATTTTGATATTATTTTTCAACTACTTTTGGTACCCTTTCAATTGCAAAATGCTGAAAAGTTATTTTAAAGAACAGAAGTAAAATATCTCCTTGGAGAAAACTCAGGCCCACTGTGTTTAAAATAATATAAATGTATTGTTTCCTTAATTGATTAGATGAAAACGGCTGTTACCTTCCAGATGACCCCCGTGTATAAAACCTATGGAGGATTTGCTGTGATATACATACCAGAGCTGAAGATGTAATGAAAATTCATCATAGGAAATTTCAAACAATCATCTGCAAACTCCATGTCTGGCTTGTCGGAGTAATATGTTTTAAGGTGGTCTCTAGAGTCAAAGTTATGCTCATGGTAGAATTTCTTTGGTCCGCCGTCCATCTTGTCAGAAACTTCTCCACTTTGGTTTCTCACTTTCTATTCTACATATCTGCCTTCAGTGTACTCTTTATAGTCATACAGCACCAAGGAGATACACCTATTACTGTGTGGTTCAATATTTACCCATATTTATTTGTCTCACTCAAAAGACAGTCATGGGGATTCAGCTGACTATGTTGCGACTAATAATAAACAGTCTGACACTTGCTATACTTCAAATATATTCTGTATGTGAAATTAGGAATTCCACATATTTTGTATACACTAGTTGGAAAACATGAAACATGAAAATGTCCTTGAATTTTGGGTGGTACCGCTAATTTTCACTGAAACAGATTTGAACATTGCATTTAAGTCAATGGCACCAACTTTAGTGGCTAATAACGAAGCTATTGCTACAATTCACCAAATTTGCCGGTATGTTAAAGCTAATGTAACCCCAAGTAAAACTAAAAAAAATCAGATACGCACCTAAGGAGAGGGAAGTCTCTGAGTCCTAATAAGCCTTCCCTCTCCTCTCCCGGTGCCTGGTGAATCCTCCGTGCAAATCCGCTGCTGCGGGGACTTCGGAAGTCTTCGGGAGCACTCGGGCTCCCGAAGGCCGGTGGCTCCATACTGCGCACGCGCGAGTGCATCATGCGCAGTATGCAGCGGCCCGTCTTTGGGAGCCTGAGTGCTCCTGAAGACTTCCGAAACCTCCCTTCGGCAGCGGAAGTGGCAGTATTTGACCGAAACGGTCAAATACTGCTACGGGGGTTCCTGCGCGGGACTGGGCACCGGGAGAGGAGAGGGAAGGATCATTAGGACCAAGCCTTTCCTCTCCTTAGGTGAGTATCTGACTTCTTTTTTTATATCGGGTTCCCATTAGCTTTAAGGGGAACCCAAGGTGATAGGAATATGGAGGCTGGTATGTTTATTTCCTTTTAAGTAATGCACATTGCCTGGCTGTCCTGCTGCTTCTAATACTTCAAGCCATAGACCCTGAACAAGCATGCAGATCAGATGTCTATGATACATTTTACAAGATTAGCTGCATGCTTGTTTCAGGTGAGTGCTTTAGACCCTACTGACCAGAAAGATCAGCAGGATTGCCAGGCAACTGGTATTGTTTAAAAAATAAATATATATGACAGCTTACATAGATTTCTCACCTCTGCTTCCTTTTAAGGAGAACAGTGGGAACAAGAGGAAAAGAAACTCAAAGAGACCTTGCGGTTTTTGAGAATTTTAAAGTTATGATAGGAAAAATACTTTAAAAATGTGGTTGATTGACATATAATGTATCTAAGTACCCATGAGTCAGGGTAGTTAAATATAAACTTTACGGTAGGTAAACTTCTAAAACCTTCAGGGGATCTCTGCAGCCAATTTCTTAAAAAAAAGGTGTACAAAGCGTACCAAAATTTGGGCAGTTGGGCTATTATTGACTTGAAAAAACGGAGGGCGGACCTCGGTGAAACGAGTTGTCTTAACTTTTTTATGTATATCCCTTTATTCAATTTTTAAACTTCATTGCACACCCCTTGTGTTGTTTCCCTATAACGCTGCAATATCTAGTAGTAGCGTGACGTACATTACCGCTCAATCACAACCATCCACGTAGTGACGGGCGGAGCACCTGTTCCTCGCAGCGCTGTACTGACGCTGATGACGAGCCCTACAGTAATGCCCCCTGCACCACGTGGTTCCCTGGGATACCTCAGATAGCCTGGTCCCGGGTTGATACAAAGTAGGACGCAAGCGGTTATCAGCTGAGCACTATCTGTCAGCCGCAACACGAGCAGGTGAGACCAGTCCTGGAAGGGCTAATTCCATTTTACAGCAAGAGTCTCAGAGCGCCCTTGTCTTTGTGTGTTTCAAAATTTGGGCAGTGGCATTGCAGATCGGGATCACGGGCGAAATGTCAAAAAATGTGTATTGCATGCAAGGGCTTTTTTTTCATTTGTAAATGCCAAAAAAAATCAACAATAGGCTCAAGCTTTTTCAAATAAATGTCTTTAGAATGGCCACGGTGGTTACCTGCCTACAAATTGTTATGTTCAGCTACTTTAGCACATACCAGAAATGCGTTTCATTGCAAATGTATCCATTACATTTTGAAACTTTTTGTGACCTAAAATTTCAACATTTTAAATATTTCAACTCAACGTTGGACGTTGCCAATGACTCCACTTTACAGACACCTCATCCTTCCTGCCCGGCTGAAAAAAATGCCAGTCCTCAAATAGACCTGAGATATGTGGCATTGTAAATGTATCTGTGACATTTTTAACCATTTTGGGCCATCAAAATTTCTGGCGGCAGCAGACACACAGAAATATTCCCACACTAAAGAGCTCTGTTGAGCTGGTATGGTATCGGTAGAAGTGACCGGGCAGATTTTCTGGCTAACCCCAGGTGACAACTTGGAATAAGGGAGGGGAGGAGGCAGAAGGTCGAACACAAGGAAGCTTGCTTGCACTTCTAGTGCTTCTTTTATCACACATATACATTTTCCCACACTAAAGAGCCTTGTTGAGCTGGTCTAGTACTAGTAGAAGTGACCAGGCGGTTGTCTGGCTGACCCCAGGTGAAATCACACACTGCTGTTTGCCTCCTGTTCCCTGTGACCTCTCCCTACTTCCTAGTCCTACCATTTTCCTATCTCTCTGAGACTTGGTTGCTTCTTCAGACAAAAAATAAATATCTGTGTAATGCAAGGTACACACAATACAATTTTCTGGCAGATTCACCTGCCAGATCGACTATTTCCAACATGTCCGATCTGAATTTCGATCAATTTTTTTGATCGATCGAAAAATCAATCAGGAAATCTTTCGAAATTCAGAACGGAAATGTTGGAAATAGTCGATCTGGCAGGTAAATCTGCCAAAAGATTGTATTGTGTGTACCTTGCATGAGAATAACTGTGCATATAATGTAATTGTGGTAGAGATCCTCTTTAACCATTTGCCAACCGCTCCATGCTGATTGGCGTGAATGTGGTGGCAGCCCCAGGCCTGCTAAACACCAATTGGCATGAAGTCCTGGGGGTGTGTATTGCAGGAGATCATGTGCTCCATTGTGCGTGCATCTCCACTTAAATGACGGAACGGAGCGATCGCCGCTAGGAGACTTTTTTGCCATCTATTTACACTGTACTGCACTGCGATCTACGGCAGCTCTGTACTGGGGACAACTGTCTCACTCGGTTGTCCCCCTGGGAGGCTCAGGAGCGATCGGCTGTCATAGACTGATGCCTATGGCAGTTGATCGCTGTGATTGGATGGCGGGAGGAGGGAGGGAGTAAAAAAACTATTTAAAGAAACACATTTATTTAAAATAACAAATATATATTGGGGATGCAGGGATCAGAACTCACCAACAGAAAGCTCTGTTGGTGGGCAGAAAGAGCGGGGGGTGAATCACTTGTGTGCTGAGTTGTACGGCCCTGCAGCGAGCCCTTAAAGCTGCAGTGACCTGAAATTTAAAAAAATAGCCTGGTCACTAGGGGGGTATAAGCCTACGGTCTGAAGTGGTTAATTTGAGGGAAGAGGCTGCCCTTCTTGTTACGGAGATGTAGCTGCATCTTGCTGTATAGGGCGTGAAGAAGCTTCGCTGTGACATTTGGCATCATTACAGCAGATACGTTTTGGTTACATGACATGCAATGCCGCTATAGCTTCACTTTAGGGTATGGGGTAGTATTTGGGATAATGTAGGCTATCTTTCTAGCTCTAATACTGTATATTCAGAGACACCCCTGTTAAACTGATGCTTCAGTGGTACTACAATTCAGTTATAGTCCATAGTTTTTTTTTCCTTCTGTTTCCCCGTTAAGTGTTTGTGGGTGTGGTTCCTTTGGTACTCTCTCAAGTATTTTTGGGACTGGCCTACAGCTCAGAGCTTTTGGGATGAATGGTAGGCTTCAGGGCTCATTTCCATGGGTAGTTGACTTGTGTGCTCGGCAAGCAGTTACCAGGCAGCAGCCAGCAGTTGTGAGAGTTTTAGAGGCTTTTCACTGCCTATCAACTACTCGTGGATTTAGTGTCCCGAATTTTCACCCTCCCAGTGACTGTCACTAAATTGCAAGCTCTTCTATTTGCTCCTAACCCGAGGATCCCCAGTCCGTTTCGGAGGCTCTATACAGTAGGTATTTATTTCTGGCTGCAATCTGGCTAATTGCTTTTCAATGGAAAAGCCCTATGCTTTCTTTATCATTTATTTATGACATTTTGCAATTGTCTGACTATTTGTTTTATGCAAGCTGGGTAATCTATATGGATAGATTTACTAAAGTGTGGGGAAAATGGCTGATGATATCATTGAACTACAAGAGCCCAATCGTCCTTAACTTAATTTTTTTTTAGGTTTTGGAGGGTGCTTTCCTGTATATATTTTGTACATTTTGTGTTATATCATGGTGTTTTGTTCTTTTTATTAATTTCTTCAGTAAATGGCTTTGATTTTAGAAAGGAAGAGTTTTGGCTCTTGTCATCTTGTAATAAACAGGTAGAATGTAATTAATTAAAACAATCTTCAATGACAGGTTAAACCCAACTTAAGTTCTGTACTATTAATGTTGAAGTTTAATAGTAGGGATGCTTAGTTTTGTCAAAATTCTAAACAAAATACAGAACAAATTCTGAATTTTTGGATTCTGAGTTTTTATTGCAAAATCGCAAAATAGTGATTTATTTTGAATGTACACTCACCTAAAGGATTATTAGGAACACCTGTTCAATTTCTCATTAATGCAGTTATCTAATCAACCATTCACATGGCTGGTCAATACAATCTCCTGAACTCCAAACTGAATGTCAGAATGGGAAAGAAAGGTGATTTAAACAATTTTGAGCGTGGCATGGTTGTTGGTGCCAGATGGGCTGGTCTGAGTATTGCACAATCTGCTCAGTTACTGGGATTTTCACGCACAACCATTTCTAGGGTTTGCAAAGACTGGTGTGAAAAAACTTTCTGTATGCGGCAGTCCTATGGGCGAAAATGCTTTGTTGATGCTAGAGGTCAGAGGAGAATAGGCCGAATGATTCAAGCTGATAGAACAGCAGCGTTGACTGAAATAACCACTCGTTACAACTGAGGTATGTAGCAAAGCATTTGTGAAGCCACAACACACACAACCTTGAGGTGGATGGGCTACAACAGCAGAAGACCCAACCGGGTACCACTCATCTCCACTACAAATAGGAAAAAGAGGCTATAATTTGCACAAGCTCACCAAAATTGGACTGTTGAAGACTGGAAAAATGTTGCCTGGTCTAATGAGTCTCGACAGAGTCAGAATTTGGTGTAAACAAAATAAGAACATGGATCCATAATGCCATGTTACCACTGTGCAGGCTGGTGGTGGTGTAATGGTGTGGGGGATGTTTTCTTGGCACACTTTAGGCCTCTTAGTCAGGGATGAGCAGAAACTATGCCAGTGCGAATTTTCGCATCGTAGTTCGCATATACGCATCGTAGTTCGTAGGCGAGGTCTCAAAACTACGCGTACGATTTTACGCGTAGTGAAGTACCGTTACGCGTAGTTTACGCCCCTACGTGTAGTTCTCATGTGTATTGCGAAGTAAACTACGAATGCGTTATTTGCTTCTATTTTTCCGCGTACGATTGTATGCATACAAAATTACGCATTGGAAAGGGGAATGCACGCATAGAAGAGTTACTGTTAAACATTTTGCAGAGGAATTCATGCGTACATTTTTACGCATAATGGCATAAGCGTCCGCATGTACTACGCTGCGCACTACGCGTAATTGCGTATTTTAATGCGTATTCTACGAAATGCATACGAAGCAATTATTTGGTTTTGAAGCCGTAGTTTGGCGAAGCGTAATTGCGTAAAACTATGCGTAGTTCCAGCGTAGCGAAGTTGGCTGACTACGACCATCCCTGCTCTTAGTGCCAATTGGGCATCATTTAATGACACAGGCTACCTGAGCATTGTTTCTGACCATGTCCATCCCTTTATGACCACCATGTACCCATCCTCTGAAGGCTACTTCCAGCAGGATAATGCACCATGTCACAAAGCTCGAATCATTTCAAATTGGTTTCTTGAACACGACAATGAGTTCACTGTACTAAAATGGCCCCCACATTCACCAGATCTCAACCCAATAGAGCATCTTTGGGATTTGATAGAATAGGAGCTTCGTGCCCTGGATGTGCATCCCACAAATCTCCATTAACTGCAAGATGCTATCCTGTCAATATGGGCCAACATTTCTAAAGAAAGCTTTCAGCACCTTGTTGAATCAATGTCATGTAGAACTAAGGCAGTTCAGAAGGCGAAATGGGGTCAAACACCTTATTAGTATGGTGTTCCTAATAATAGCTCACTATCTGTGCAAAAAAAATTGTGTATTACACGGACATAATTTCACATAACTTTTGAAATTTAGATGTCGGAAATAATTTTGACTGTGATCTTGAAATTGCAAATTTTAGAATCCCACAAAATGCATGCGCTCACCCATGTGTGATAGCTGTGCACCAGCAGATGTTTTGAGATAAAGACTGGCATCCATGTTGACCTACTTGGTCTTGCAAGCTGTGATAAAAATAACAGAATCATAATCAATAAGTTTGCTGTCATTCCTCCTCCTCTGCACTGCACAATAATCAATAACAAAGCCCAGCTTGCTGAAGGCATTTTTCACAAAGCTTTCATCACATTTAAAAGTATGAAATTTCTCTCCTCCAACCATATAGTAAGATGCATTTAACATCCCAACTTGTATCAGGTGGCCTCCGGGTCTCAGCAGCTTTGACATTTTTCCCAGGTTCCTCATGTAGTCATCTTCATCTTTACTGATGGTTTCCAGTATCAATATATTGGTGACACAGTCGGCAAGCGGGAGCACAGCAGGATAAGTTATGTTTTCATTTTCAAAGTCACAGGATATGACGTGACTGATGGCTGTCTTTAGTTGCATTTCCTTGTCCTGAACTTGGGTACTGAAACAAATCGAAAAATGAACAACTGGAGCTTTAGAACGATCTTTCGTCACAGCAGAATTTAAGAAGTCAGATCTGAAAGGAACATGCAATGCTATATCACATTCACTGGTAACTTGGACTTAAGTTAATTACAGTAACTCTCCACCCAACTGTATTACTTCTGATCAACTCTCCTCTGGTGAAATAAGCTAGTTTAACACTATGTTAGTGGGGGTAACAGAATCATTTTGATGGATGAACCAAGCCATAAGCAAGGCCCACTGCCACTCTGGTGCCTAACTGGATGCTAGTCTTCTATCTCCCCAGCAACACATAACAGATTTAATTGTAAATTTAGCACCCTCAATACCAGGCCTGTGCAAACTACAGCCCACGTCTGTTGTAAAGCTGGCCCGCCACTAGATGACCAGATTCCTCTCCTCCCATCTTTTCCCTTCTGCCGTCCCTTCAAGGTTGCATGCAACACACAACAACACAATAAACTCATACAATCGCTTGTTCCAGAATTGATATCCATGGCAACGACAACATCATGTGACATGACATCATTGCTTACCAGTGGGTCACATGACGCCACCGTTGCCATGGAGATCACTGCTGGAATGAGAAATTGGGTCAGTTAAACTCCAATCCTCTTTACCCACACAAACTCCGAAGGGATTGAGCCAGGGAGGGAGACAGAGTAGCAGCAGGCCATATTCTAGAGGACTGCGGCCCGATCCTGCACACGTTTGATTATTCCAGCTCTATAGCTTTGCAATTTGAAGCTCAACTAGCACATTAAATGCATTGCCTTGAGCTATGAGCTTTACAAGGGGACTGGCTGGGCAATTTTTAAGTGTGGCAAATGATGGTTCATATTGCTTTGAGGAGTTGTCTTCAGCAACATACGTTACTTAAATAAGATTAGGGGGAAATGACATACACACTACACAATCCCCTTAAATTCTTCTCCTCAATGCCAGATGATAGATCCAGAAGGCTGAGCTAGCCATATGGGGGCTCCACCTCCTGAATAATACCAATGCTCCATGACATGGAGGAGGGCTGTGCAAGAAGGGGCAACAATTCTTCTCCCGTCTTGCAAAAACTTTTGTACATGTCAAGAACAAGGGCATGATCCCCTCCTTAAATCTTGGGGAGATGGTGGTAACTAACTAATGCATGTGGTTGTAGGCCCTGGGGGCTTATGGTGGAATTAAGGTATTTAAATAAAAAGGATGAAAAAAAAAACTTGGAGAAAAGTTGATAGAATCTGGGCCATAATGTGAACCATTCCTTTACCAGCTCTTCTTCCCTGAAATATTCTATGATATTGAAGTATTCTGTTCCATTCATTTATTCTATCTTTCCACAAAATAAATGGTGAAATTGGCCTGAAGTGAAGGCAATCATTTGGTGTTGATCTTGTCATAGACTATATTTACACTACACCTCACCTCTTTCCTTCTAAATTGGCAGCATGGGATGACGTGTGCGTCCAATCAAAAGCTCCAGTCCGAGTGTCCTTCCATCTGCTTGTCTCCATGTTACATCTCTCATTGAGCTTCAGTATAATGATGTCCTTGAATATATCACAAGCTGAGTAGAGGTGATGGATGGGGGAACCATTACTGACATCAATCAGAACATCTCCCTTTACAAAACCTGCAGGGTTGGTAAAACAGCCTATTAAATACATCAAAACCATGATTTTTGCTCAAATGTAAATAAAAGCTGTGAAATGTTTTTTTCCCACAATAATTCCTCTTATACATTGTCCTATCATTCTGCCCACCAACAGAGAAAGCTCTGTTGGTGGGCAGAAAAAGGGAGGGGGATTCACTTGTGTGTGCAGTTGTATGACTCTGCAGCAAGCTTTTAAAGCTGCAGAGCACTAAATTGTAAAAAATAGCCTGGTCACTAGGGGGGTGTAAGCCTATGGTCCTCAAGCGGTTAACCTCCTTGCCGGTCTAAAAAATCCGGCAAGGAGGCAGCGCCGCACTTTTTAAAAAAAAATTTTTTTAATCATGTAGCGAGCCCAGGGCTCGCTACATGATAGCTGCTGAGCGGCGGCATCCCCCCACCCACTCCGATCGCCTTCGGCGATCAGAGTATGCAGGAAATCCCGTTGAGAACGGGATTTCCTGCAGGGCTTCCCCGGTCGCCATGGCGACGGGGCGGGATGACGTCACCAACGTCATGGACGTCGGGACATCACAGGGAATCCCGAACCGCCCCTCAGCGCTGCCTGGCACTGATTGGCCAGGCTGCACAGGGGTCTGGGGCGGGGGGGGGCGGCTCGGCGTGGCGGGTAGCGGCAAATCGGTGGCGAGCGGCGGCGATCGTGTACTACACGCAGCTAGCAAAGTGCTAGCTGCGTGTAGGAAAATAAAATTATGCAAATCGGCCCAGCGGGGCCTGAGAAATCCTCCTGCGCAGGTTACCCCGAGCTGAGCTCGGGATAACCGGCAAGGAGGTTAAATAACCAATGTGCCTTCAACAATGAGCATGTATATGTAAAAATTAGTTTGCTTACTTTTTGTTTTTCATGGTGGACAATTGTGCAAAAACAGACAAAAGAAAAATGAGCAGCTGTGCACAATGCTAGCTATTTTCAGTCAGTACTGTAGTAAAGTTGCAAGTCTGCAACCAAACCAACACACAATCTGCTCTGTGAGGACTGCAGCTGCCTTCTCTCCACACAGTTGTAGCCCAAAGTGAATGTGCACTGACTGAGGAGCTGCCTGCCTGACAGACTCGTGTTCAGTTTTCACAGCACAACATACCTCACAACTTTTTGAAGTAAGAAGGAGGGGCACTTTAAGACACGCCCCAGACACACATCTAACCACGCCCCCAACACACCCCTCACCATGCATATCACAAATAATTCAGAAACAATTTAGAAACAAAAGATGTTGTTTTATCATTCAAACCACACTGGTCCTTTCTATCACTATCCGTTTTTCTTCATTATAACATTTGAAAATAAGAAATATATCAATTTATTTGATGGGAATAAAGTTTAGAGTCAGTTAAACACATTTTACAGTAATAAAAAATACATATATTTACATAGATCTCTACATCAGTCGTAAAAGAGGGACACATGAGGGAGAAAGGGAGACAGAGGTATTTAGTTCCTAACGAAGGACACTCCCTCTGAAAGAGGGACAGTTGGGAGCTATGGTGCTCATCACACAGCAGTTTAGTAGCTGAGCAGAGCTGACAAGTGACAAGCCTGGTTGCCCTCTATTACAGTCATATGTCTGTCTACCCTACTCACTACACAGATCCCTGCACTGAACAGTTCTTTTTTTTCATCATTAATCTTTTTATTAAACGTTTTCAAAAAATACAAAGAAGAACATTGCTGGTATAGCATTGAAAACAAGCAATCAGTACATTTTTGACAAAGGGTAGTCTCCAGTATACCATTATCTGAGGAGTTTTCACGACCTTAAAGGTATCCAAAGATAACGTCTCTTGTTCTCCAATACTGGTGATAACAGGTGGCCGCGGCCTTCACCAGTGTTATATGCTTGACAACTCTGTCCAGCTTTTAGTCATGTGTTGTACATGTATTATAATTTTAGT
Organism: Hyperolius riggenbachi; assembly: GCF_040937935.1. Classification (NCBI taxonomy): domain Eukaryota; kingdom Metazoa; phylum Chordata; class Amphibia; order Anura; family Hyperoliidae; genus Hyperolius; species Hyperolius riggenbachi. Next base: position 24,767,974 of record NC_090652.1, read on the forward strand.
ACAGTCTTTATGCTCTTCAATGTATAGCCATTAATGCATAAAAGCTGAAGAAACGCTAATTAACATATCAAAACAAGAAAAGAATAACTTTAAACAACCAGGTCGGGGTCTAGCCCGGCCTCACTATCACCTCTCATGGTGTGGAATATATACTTTCATATGTTTAGTGGCTGTTAAGATATGGCAGTGTTGACAGGGAGTAACTCAGATTTGGGATAATTAGTTTCAGGGATTGGAGTTTGCGGCTGGGAGGACAGCAGTGGATGTCCAAACAGTTGGGATAGCGTAGTTTTCCTTATTTAGGCCTAGTCTGGCTCTAATTTTACCTTCCATGGCTAGATTAAGTTTCGTGTTGTTTAGGAGCTGGGGGAAGGAGAACTCCTCAGGGGATTTCCAATTAGATAGAATTAGATGTTGGGTACCGAATAACAAATGGCAAATAAGGTATCTGCTCTCGATTGGTAAGTCATTGATCCCTACTAATAATAAGGCTAGTTTAGGAGTGAGTTTAAACCTGCGTTTTAGAGTTCTTCCAATGAGCCATTCTACCTTGGCCCAAATCCTTGCAACTATAGGGCATTCCCACAGCATATGTAATAGGGTGCCTATCCCCATGTTGCATTTCCAGCACAAGTGGGAGGCGTTGGGTGAGAATGAGGCTAACTGTCTAGGGGTTATATGCCACCTATATAGAATCTTCTTTAGAGTTTCCCAGTGTGTATTGCACTTTGAAGCTGTCAGCGTTGTTTTGTTTGCTGTTTGTAATTGTTCGATAGTTATGATGCACTGGAGGTCAGTCGACCATACGTCGGCGTACCTCTTAAGAGGAGCAGATGTATTTGTATTTGTATTTAATGCCTTATACCAGGTGGCCGTGCCACTTTTGATCTGTCCTTTATAGTTAAGCATGGTGGCTACGCTAGTTTGTAGGGTTGGGTTTTTTAAATTTGTTGATCTACATAGGTGGAAGATTCTGTGATATGTGAATAATTGAGACTGTGGTAGTGGAAATTGCTTTGTGAGTTCTAGGAAGGTTTTTAGTTGGCCATGGTTGAAAAGATTATGGAGGTGGGCTATCCCTGCTCTCCTCCACTCCGCAAGGTCCAAGTCCTGTGTAAAATGTTCGAGAACTGAGATTGGGGTAATAATGGGGATTGTATCGCCTGAAGTGGGAGGGTGCTTTACAAAGTATTCCCAGGATTTAAGTGAAGCCTGTATGGAGGGGTATGTTCACTGGCACTTTGGCCCCTAATAGAATGCTTGTCAGTAGAGGCCTGAGGTCGGTTCCCAGGATATGGGTTTCAAAGGCCACCCAGGGCTTATTTGCTGATGGAATCCACCACTGCCGAATGGTTTCTAGGAGTGTAGCGTGATAATACAAATCTAGATTAGGGAGACCCATACCTCCCTTTATTTTGGCTAATGTCATTACTTGGTATGTGGTACGTATTCTCTTCCCCTTCCATACAAATGCATTTATACATTTCTTTATATCCGAAAACCAGGATTTGGGAATTGACACATGAACCGTGCGGAATACATAGAGTATCTTGGGAAGGAGAAATTGCTTGAAGACTGCAATGCGTCCCGACCAGGATAGCCAGAAGTTAGCTAAATTTGCGCATTCTTTCTTTATGGCATCGAGTAGGGGGATATAGTTTAGTTTGAAGAGGTTGGTTGAGCATCCTGTTAGTTGTATACCCAGATAGGTCACCGCTCCATCCGCCCAAGGGAACGGGTATGTTCTTGCAAGGGCGACTTTTAGTAAGGGGGGGATATTGAGGCCTAAAACAAAGGATTTAGTCTGGTTTAATTTGTATAACGATGCTCCAGAGAAACTCTGTAGATCTAGAAGAAGAGCAGGAAGTGATGTAGAAGGATTGGAAATAATTAGTGCTACATCATCTGCGAACATACTAATTACGTGTTTATGCCCTCCAACTTCTATGCCTGTGATATCCGGGTTGGTTCTAATTTTTTGCGCTATTGTCTCCATTAACAAGACAAATAGAATCGGAGATAGCGGGCAGCCCTGCCGTGTTCCATTTGTTATGGAGAAAGGTTTTGAAATGAAACCGGCTGCATTAACTCGGGCGGATGGAGCGGTGTACAATGCCATTATAGCTGTCAGGATAGTGCCTGAGAGACCAAATTTATCTAATGTAGCTTTGAGGAATCGCCAGTGAACTCTGTCGAACGCCTTCTCCGCATCCAAAGTTAGTAGCAGAGAAGGCGTCCGACAGAGCTCAATGTGTCTCAGGATATTTAGCATGCGCCTAGTTGCATCTGATGCCTGTCGGCCTCTGGTGAACCCAACCTGATCCTGTGCTAAGAGCATGGGGGTGAGTTCCATGAGTCTGTTGGCGAGTAACTTAGCGTATAGTTTTGTGTCAGAATTCAGCAGAGAAATAGGCCTGTAGTTAGACGCATTAGTAGGGTCCTTGCCTTGTTTGTGTATCACTATGATTGTGGCCTCTAGGTATTCCGCTGGAATCTGACCTGAGTGGGCGAATTCATGAAAGAGGTCCACTAATAGGGGGGAGATAGTCTGATTTAAAGCCAGGAAAAACTCGCTACTAAAGCCATCAGGGCCTGGTGCTTTGTTTCGTTTCAATGATCTGATTGCCTTGGTTATCTCCTCTATGGAGAATGGTTGGTTGAGTTGGGTTAGTTGGGAAGGGTTCAGTGCTGGTAGGTGTATAGAATCTAGAAAGGAGGCAATGGACTCGTCTGTAGGTTGGGGAGTGTTGAGATCATTTTTTAAATTATATAAGTCCGAGTAATAATCGCAGAAAAGATCTGCTATCTGTTTGGGATTAGAGATTATTTGTTTTGTTTTTGGATTTTTTAAGGCGTGGATTTTGGCTTTGATTTGTTTCTGCTTTACATATTTAGCCAGATGTGCACCGGCCTTGTTGTCTTGGTGATAGGAGTTTAGTTTAGCTTTTTGGATCATCAGGTCATATTTTGATTGTAATATCAACTGTAGTTCATGTCTTAACTGGAAAAGTTGTCTTTCCAACTGATATGTCGGGTTCTGTTTATGGAGTTTTTCCTGGCTTCGTATCAGGGCTAGTATGTTATCTAATTTAGAGAGTCTCTCTCTCTTTTGAATCGTGCCTTGTCTGATTATGATACCTCTAGCAAAGGCTTTGAAGGCTGCCCAGATAGTGGAAGGCTTTAGCAATGGATTCCGGTTAGTTTCCATAAACTCCTGACTCTCTTTGGACAGGCTGTCTAAAAAGTTGGGATTAAGGAGAAGGGAGGTGTTGAGTCTCCATTGGTTGGGCTTCTTAGTCTGAAGATTATCATTTAATTCAATGTGTATGGGGGCATGGTCGGACCATAGTTTAGTGCCAATCGATGCATCTGTTACTGATTGTAGCAGTAGTTTGTCAGTGAGAAAGAGGTCAATTCTCGAATGCGTTTTGTGAACGCTAGAGAAATAAGTATAATCTCGCTCAGTATTATGGAGTGCACGCCACGGATCATAGAGATCATTCCAATTTATTACTTTATCAATGGTTTGGGTGGGAGATTTGCGTGAGTGGTCTATTTTAGCTGGGCAGGCGTTGAAGTCACCACCTATGAGCAGGCGGCCTTGTTGGACGGTTTTAACTTTGGCACACAATTTCTGAAGGAGCGCTTTTTGGCCGGAGTTAGGGGCATAGAGCGAGAGCAGCGTAATGGGTTCGTCGTTGATTTGGCCTATGAATATGATATATCTGCCATTGGGGTCAATGATGACATTATTAGGGGAGATTTTTAAGTCACGATGAAAGGCCATCATAACTCCTCTTTTTTTTGTGTGAAAGTACTGTGGTAAATCACTGGGAAATGGACATTAGAACAGAGGTGTGTGTCTTTCCCCATCAGGTGGGTCTCCTGTACGAAGAGAATTTGTGTTTTCTGAGTAACTGCTTCGTTCCATAGGAGATGTCGCCTATATGGCGTATTCAGCCCTCGAACATTTAATGAAGTAACTTTTAATGGCATGTTAGATTAGTGGTAGATCTGCATCTTATTAACTGTAGACCCTGGTCTGGCTCCCATATCAAATGTAATAAGCTTTGTACATATAACCACATAATAGCATGTTTGTGCAAGTATAGAGGTGAGGCAATAAACATATAGAACATAATAAAAGGTAGCTTAACATAGCAGGAGGATAAACTCCTCATCTTAGATAACTACAAAACAGCGGTAGTGAGACACTGTTCGTCGTCCACTATCAAAAGGTGGGGCAAAGTGAGGGTCAAAAAGACCAAATGAAGCGCTCCTTGTGCAGCTTGAAGGCAGAGCCATGTTATGTTGCACACCCCCGTGTGCCAGGACGTATTGTGGCTCAGCGATGTGATAGCTTATTCCAGTCAGGAGTGACTTTGGTGGATCTGGCAGCTTGCTTGTATGTTGGGGGAAACTGCTGGACTTGTATGTGTAGCTGATTGAATAAAGCCATGCCAGCCTCTGTGTCCATAATCGCGAATTTTTTATTCTTGTATGTGAATCTCAACTTCGTCGGGAAGCCCCAGTTGTATGGGATCTGAAGTTGCTGCAGTGCTTTGGTAAAGGGCTGCAGGTCCTTCCTGAGTCTCAGCGTATTAGCTGAGAGGTCTGCGTAGATCTGTCTGTGTTTGTACTGCTCTGGTAGAGATCCTTCCTTTCTTGTTGATTGCACAATTCCTTCCTTAACGTGATAGAACATGAAGCGTGCAATCACATCTCTAGGTATAGCTTCGGCCAAGTGGGGTGGCTTAGGGAGGCGGTGTGCCCTATCTATGGTCAGCTCAATTTCTGTAGTGTCTGGGAGCAGGGCTTTGGTAAGATTCTGCAGGTAATGTTTCAGATCATGTTCCTGTATTTTTTCAGAGATGCCTCTGAATTTCAGGTTGTTCCGACGATTTCTGTCTTCTAAGTCGGCTGCCTTGGCTTTTAACCACTTGATGTCCTCTGTAGAGGCTGAAGCAGAATCTACCATGACATTAAACTCCTTGACCACCTCACTAACTTTCTCCTCCACTTCATTGACTCTGTTGCCCAGTGTAGCTATGTCAGTGTGCAGGCCAGCATTCAATGATGAGATCTCTGCCAGTAATGAGGAGCGAAAGGACAGGAGAATGTCCTTAATGAAGGATTGCGTTGCGTATGTGTCTGTAGCAGGGAAGGACTCTATAGAGAGAGATATGCTGTCAGCTTGTGTTGTCCCACATGTCTGGCCGCTTACCGTAGAGCCTGAGTCCCTCCTCGGTCGTGACTTCGCTGGGCTGCCCGAGGGTGATGTGTCACTGTCCTGTGTAGGTACTTCTTCTTGGGGAGTCTGAGATTCGATCTCCCTGCCGCGCGAGGAGGCCGCCTGTGCTGGAGAGGCGTCTCCTACTAGCGCGGCGCCATCTTGAGCCTGTTCTGCTCGTTTGGATCTGAAGAAGTCCGTCAGTTTGCGGGGTGCTGGCGGCGCTTGCTTCCTCTTTTTGGAGAGGTCTGTGTCCAGCGGCATCTCCTCGACATTTGGCATGTTGTCTCCGGCTGGGGTGAGGTCGCTGTGGGTTGCTGCAGCTGCCATCAAGCGGGAGCTAGTTCACAGTGCGTCCGTCTCTTCCTCGGCGGAAGTCACGCCCCCTGCACTGAACAGTTCTAAACACACCATAAACCCTATAATACACTATGCTGGTTAAATTAATATACCTTAACCACTTAAGGACCAGGGCTGTTCTTTGAGATCTGTGCTGCGTGGGCTCTCCAGCCCGCAGCGCAGATCGTGAGCAAGGCAGGGCGATCAGACTTCCCCCCTTTTTTCCCCACTAGGGGGATGACCTGCTGGGGGGGTCTGATCACCGCCGCTCCGTGTGGCCGAGCGGGGGGGCTCTTCAAAGCCCCCCTCCGCAGCGTTCTCTGCGCTCCCTCTTTCCTCTTACCTCCAGCTTCCTTATTATCCTCGTACGAGCGGCCGTTTCCATGTAATAACCACTTAAACCCGCCGCCTATGGGCGTAAGGCGGTCCTAGAGAAACTGTACTAAACAAAAAAAGGAGGGGGAAGCCTCAGGATCCCAATGAGGCTTTCCCATCCTCTGTAGCTTCGGGGAATCCAGCGCTGGTTACCCCAAAACCTCCCCTGACAAGCTTGACAAGGGTGCGCAGGAGTGGGCTATATTTACCTCTCCATGATCCAACACAGGCACACTAGCGGCTTTGTTCGCTTATCCGCTCTACTGCACGGATGCAAAGGACTCGCGCCTGCGCAGTAGAGCGGATACGATTGGGTTCGGCTTTTTGCACCTTAACCCGAACGGAGAGTCGCTGGTGTGTCTGTGCAAGATTGTGGTAGGTAGATATTTAGCCCGTTGCGGTTCTGGGGGGTCGCAGCGCTGGATTGCTGGGACACTGGAGGACGGGGGAAGCCTTGTTAGGATCCAGAGGCTTCCCCCTCCCAAGGTATGTATCCCCAGAGGGATTTTTTTTCATTACGGATTTTCTTTAATAATGCTCGTCCTAATCTCTCCCTGAATCATTACACAGCTCTGCCTAGCTCTGTCTCTAGTCCTATATGCAGAACCTAAAATGGAGTAACTAATTTCTCCCTTCACTCCACTATTTATCTGCCTATGATGGGATCTCTTGTAATCGGTTCCTGGACCTTGCAGAACATTGTAAATGATTTGCTCCTGCAAACGCCCATTCCCACTACTCTACGAAATTTGCCTTGTTCCCTGCCCCTCATTTTTGCCAACACTCATTCAGGGATACTGTAATAAAACCACATAGAAAAACTTGGACCTTTTCTCGCGAACATTTGTGGTAAGCAAGAAGGGACAAATTATGGGACAATGTATGATTGGGCTTTAAATTCTCGTCTGCTCATCCTTATAGAAATTATTCTGTTATTCACAATTGTGATGCAAAATCACAATTCAACATTTTAAGCTCATGTTAACCTGCCTGGCGTTCTGATTCCCGCGGCCGCCGTTTTTTGCATTTTTTTTTTAAATATATCATGTAGCTAGCCTAGCGCTAGCTACATGATTCCCCCCTCCCTGCGGCGTCCCTCCCACCCCTCCGATCCCCGCCGGCGCAATCACCCATCCGGAAATCCCGTTCTGAACGGGATTTCCAGGAGGGCTTCCCCGTCACCATGACGACGCACGTCGTGACGTCATCGATGTCGTGACGTCACAGGGAGACCCGATCCACCCCACAGCGCTGCCTGGCACTGATTGGCCAGGCAGCGCACGGGGTCTCGCCTGGGGGGGCCCTGCATCGCGGCGGGTAGCGGCGAATCTGCGGCGGGCGGCGGCGATCGGACACAACACGCAGCAAGCAAAGTGCTTGCTGCGTGTTTTAAAAAAAAATTATTCAAATCGGCCTAGCGGGGCCTGAGCGGTGACCTCCGGCGTCTCTAGACGAGCCTAGCTCGTCCAGAACGCTAGGGAGGTTAAATAATGTTGCACGTAACCATAATTAAAAGGGACAATTTCCCATTTACTTATCATCTTGCAAATAATCCTCTTTGTGAAAATATGTTTTTTCATGTCCATTTACTTCAATTAATTTAAGGAAAATGAATTTTTGCATACATTACTATACATTTTGGCACATCTAGTCATCTATGCCAAAATGTGTTCAAGACATGTTTGTTAATCCTGTGAACGTAATTTCCTGTTACTTGCAAAAATAATGCAAAATCAAGATTACATGCAACATCGTAATTAGGATCGTAATTGCAAAACTCACGGCAAAATTCACGAAACCAAAATTATCCATTACAATCAACACTAAAAATAAACAGGAACAAGCCATTTTGTTTGACCATTTTTTTAATCTGCACTGCAAGCAATGTCCAGAGAACAACCTTTAGGATACTACCAGTAGAGTTGGCTCGAACTGTTCACCAGCAGACAGCTCCCGGTGAATTTCCGCTCTTCGCATTCTCGGTGAACTGCGAACATTTGGTGTGTTCGACCCGCCCCCTACACTTCATCATGGAGCTAAACTTTGACTCCTTACCTCACAGCCAGCAGACACATGGCAGCCAATCAGCTAGCACCCCCTCCTTGACCCCCACCCTCCTATTAAAAAGCAGTTGCGGTGGCCATATTGGATTCATTCTCTGCTGGCTGCTGTTAGTGAAAGCAGGGTCAGACTTGCTGCAGATAGGTAGGGAAAGCATTAGCTAGGCCTGTGTTCTTGTTCCTCACTGACTACTTGCTGAAAGCACCCCAAATAGCTCTTTTGAGGGCTAGTACATTGGTCTCCTGTTTTTTATTTTGTTTGTGACACACCACAGCCCACACTGACACCCATAGCTGTGTACACTATTTCTATTGTGGCCACATTAAGTTGCAGGTACACAGAGGCGGATCTACAGGGGTGCACATGGGGCACCTGCTATAGGCGCCCCTTGTCACTCACCTGGTGGGGGGGGCGCATGATCACAGAAAAAAAATTGCCCCCCAGGTCCACGCTTATAACCTTCCTTTGCGCTGTTACTTATACATTGCCCCATGACTGCCCGGCGCCCAGCCCGTACACTACAGTAGGAGGAGAGGACATGTGTCTGAAACCAGTGTTTTAACATCCCTTCTCCCCCTAGTCACACCGACAATGCTTGTGTCTTGTAGCTGCTTGCATGATCCCCCTCCTGATTGGCCACATGGAGCCACTGGGGCTGATGGGGGTGGGAGGGGATCAGAGAGGAACAACAGCGTGGTTGTAGGCTGCAGAGCTGCAGTGACACACACAGTGTGTGAGTATAAGGGCCAATGCAGACATGCAGAGGCAGTCACAGGGCTGCAATTACAAGGTAATTACATGCTATGTAGTTAAAGGGGAACTTCAGCCTAAACAAACATACTGTCATTACGTTACATTAGTTATGTTAATTAGAATAGATAGGTAATATAATCTCTTACCCACCCCGTTGTAAAAGAACAGGCAAATGTTTGTGATTCATGGGGGCTGCCATCTTTGTCATGGGGGCAGACATCTTTTTGGTTGAAAGGAGGTGACAGGGAGCAGGAGACACAGTTCCAACTGTCCTGTGTCCTGATCACCCCTCCCAGCTGCACACACTAGGCTTCAAATGTCAAATTTAAAATGTAAAAAAAAAAAATTGCACCAAAACAGCAGAACGAGAACAACAACATCAGAAATCCCATCATGCTTTGCACAGCATTAGGGTAAAAATGCCCGGGCAGTTTTTTTCTGTGCAGCTAAAAATGAGGCTTGTATAAGAGAAAAAGTTCTGATGCTGTGAAACAGTTAAAGAAACACCAGGCCTTTCCAGTGCTGCTGAGTAAATTTTTAGTCTGGAGTTTCAGTTTAAGATGCTTAGTACTGTCTCTCTGGTGGTTTCTGGTGTGTAGGGGGGCAGAGAGAGTCTGAGTTTGTTGTGTTTCTGGAGTGTAGGAGGTCTTGTGTAGTGTGTGTGTGTGTGTGTGTGTGTGTGTGTGTGTAGTGTGTTTGTGTGTCTGTGTTTGTTTGTGTGTTTGTGTGTGTGTGTGTGTGTGTGTACAGAGTGTGTGTGTACAGAGTGTGTGTGTGTGTGTGTGTGTGTGTGTGTGTGTGTGTGTGTGTGTGTATGGTGTGTGTGTAGTGTGTGTGTGTGTGTGTGTGTGTGTGTAATAGAGAGTAGATTCCGCACTAGGTCAGTGGAAACAAACTTTGCTTTATTGAATCACGTACATGACAAGCTAAAATCCATCACCACATGCTGACATGTTTCGGACGTTACACGTCCTTAATCATAGCATGGGGGTCTTGTGTAGTGTGTGTGTGTGTGTGTAGTGTGTTTGTGTGTCTGTGTTTGTTTGTGTGTTTGTGTGTGTGTGTGTGTGTACAGAGTGTGTGTGTACAGAGTGTGTGTGTACAGAGTGTGTGTGTGTGTGTGTGTGTGTGTGTGTGTGTGTGTGCGTGCGTGTGTCCATGTGTCCGTGTGTGTGTGTACAGTGTGTACTTTGTGTGTGTGTGTAGTGTGTGTGTGTGTGTGTGTCTGTGTTTGTGTGTGTGTGTGTGTGTGTGTGTGTGTTTTGCAGTGCAGTGTACTCTCCTTGTGAGTTACTGTTGTGGGGTGGTTTCTGGAGTGTAGGGTCTTGTGATGTCAGGTTGTGTGTGTTTTGTAGTGAATTGTGTCTTAAAACCCTCACCCCCCCTCCCCATCCTTGTTGTGTGTGTGTGTGTGTGTGTGTGTGTGTGTGTGTGTGTGTGTGTATGTGTGTGTGTGTGTGTGTGTGTGTGTGTGTGTGTGTGTGTGTGTGTGTGTGTGTGTGTGTGTGTGTGTGTGTGTTTTGCAGTGCAGTGTACTCTCCTTGTGAGTTACTGTTGTGGGGTGGTTTCTGGAGTGTAGGGTCTTGTGATGTCAGGTTGTGTGTGTTTTGTAGTGAATTGTGTCTTAAAACCCTCACCCCCCCCTCCCCATCCTTGTTGTGTGTGTGTGTGTGTGTGTGTGTGTGTGTGTGTGTGTGTGTGTGTGTGTGTGTAATATTTATTTATTAACAGGGTGTAACTTTAATACCCCCCCGCGGGGGGCTAGAGAATAAAAATGGTGCCTTGTGTGCGCTCTCCCGGCTCCCCTCCCCCCACCCGCATGTGTGCAGCTCCTGTCCCCACCACCTACATATCTTGCAGAGTAGAGCGGCAGCAGAGTTTCATAATTTACCTCATTGGTGGTGGGACAGGACCTCTTCAGTGTAACTGCACTGTGTAGCCTAGCACCGCTGCGGCTCTGGACACTGCACCTTGACTTGCATCCAGAGCCCCAAGGTGATAGGTTGCATGGCGTGGTTACACTGAAGTGGACTGAAGTGGGAAGTAAAGGGGACTTCTCCCACTGCCAGAACGAGGTAAAGTTTGAAGCTCCGCTGCCACGCTACTCTGGAAGCTCTAGGGGTAAGGTTGTGGTTATTCAGGCTGCTCTAATTGTTTTTTTTTTTGGGGGGGGGGGGGCAGTTTTAGTGTTCGCCATGGGCGCCATTTTACCTAGATACGCCTCTGCAGGCACAGAGTACCACTCCAGTGCATTATTTGTAGGAATGTATTGGGATTTCTGCCCTTTAGGCATTAAAACCTGACTCTGCGTCAACTGCGTGATTTTTGGTGTGACTTTTGGCATGGCTCCCCCTCTGGCATGCCACAGTCCAGATGTTAGACCCCCTTGCAACAACTTTTCCATCACTTTTGTGGCCAGAAAGAGTCCCTGTAGATTTTAAAATTTGCCTGCCCAATGAAATCTGTGGTGGTTCGGCTGCTCATGAACAATTATATACAATACAATACAATAACATTTCTATAGCACTTTTCTCCAATAGGACTCAAAGCGCTTAGGCTCTCTCAGATTCAGTAATTGGTAGTAGGATGAAGTATTCACACAACAAAAGTTATATTTCTGCAAATGCCAGACTGAACAGGTGGGTTTTCAGTCTGGATTTAAAGAGACACTGAAGCGAAAAAAAATTATGATATTATGATTTGTATGTGTAGTACAGATAAGAAATAAAACATTAAGATCAGATACATCAGTCTAATTGTTTCCAGTACAGGAAGAGTTGAGAAACTCCAGTTGTTATCTCTATGCAAACAAGCCATTAAGCTCTCCAACTAAGTCTTAGTCGTGGAGAGGGCTGTTATCTGACTTTTATTATCTCAACTGTAAGTGAACTGTTTACTTTTTCTCTGCCAGAGGAGAGGTCATTATTTCACAGACTGCTCTGAAAGACTCATTTTGAATGCTGAGTGTTGTGTAATCTGCACATATTATAGAATGATGCAATGTTAGAAAAAACACTATATACCTGAAAATAAAAGTATGAGAATATTTTCTTTGCTGCTAATCTTCTAGTAATTATTCATAGTACACAACCAATTCACTATATCATATTTTTTCGTTTCAGTGTCTCTTTAAACACCTCAAGAGATGGAGCTGTCCTGATCTGTTGAGGTAAGGAGTTCTACAACGTAGGGGCAGCATGACAGAAGGCTCTGGGACCAACAGTTTACAATTGCGGAAGTTCGCTGTTTGCGAACCAAAAAATTGAGTGTTCGCAACATCTCTAGCTACCAGTAAAATACTAGCTGATAAATCTGGGACTCTCCCAGTAGGTCTTCAGCAACACCTTTCTCTGTCATTAAAAACACAGGCATTAGTTACATGTATTTGCAAAAACACAATATTTTTTTTATCAAACCTCTTTATCACCCATGCTTCCTGCTGGAGAGCATACTGGAAGGGCTGTTGCCTTTGATGTGGCAAGCAAGTATGCAAAAAAAAGGAAAGAGTTTTTTGGTAATGCTCTGTAATGATCCTGGTCACCTGCAGAGCACAACTTAAAGAGACACTGAAGCGGACAAAAAATATGATATAGTGAATTGGTTGTGTACTATGAATAATTAGAAGAAGATTAGCAGCAAAGAAAATATTCTCATACTTTTATTTTCAGGTATATAGTGTTTTTTCTAACATTGCATCATTCTATAATATGTGCAGATTACACAACACTCAGCATTCAAAATGATTCTTTCAGAGCAGTCTGTGAACTAATGACCTCTCCTCTAGCAGAGGAAAAGTAAATAGTCCAGGAACAGTTGAGATAATAAAAGTCAGATAACAGCCCTCTCCACGACTAACTTAGTCGGAGAGCTTAATGGCTTGTTTGCATAGAGATAACAACTGGAGTTTCTCAACTCTTCCTGTACTGGAAACAATTACACTGATGTATCTGATCTAAATGTTTTATTTCTTAGCTGTGCTACACATACAAATCATAATATCATCATTTTTTTTCGCTTCAGTGTCTCTTTAAGTTACTGCCTCTCTGAGAATTTGAGTCCGCCAGTAAAAAAGTGTGATATAAATGTTTTGTGTCATGTTGTGTCTATTTTAATGCCCCAAAGCAGGATGTGTACAACAAAAGATAAACCTAACAGGCATATACAGTATATAACACATGTGGAAGAATTCTTGTGATATACGTACCAGAGCTGAACATGTAATGAAAATTCATCATAGGGAATTTCAAAGAATCAGCTGCAAACGCCATGTCTGGCTTATCAGAGTAATATGTCTCAAGGTGATCTCTAGAGTCAAAGTCATGCTTATGGTAGAGTTTTTTTGGTCCACAATCCATTTCGTGAGGATCTTCTCCGTTTTTGGTTTCTCACTTTCCACGTTGGTGTTCACTTTATAGTCATCCAGCAGCAGGTAGATACACCTATTACTGTTTGGTTAAACATCTTCCTATAACTGTGTCTCACGCTCACAAGCCAGTCACAGGGATTCAGCTGACTGAGATGTGACTGATAATAAATAATGATAAATGATAATAAACTAAGTATTATATTTGCTAACCATTTAATTGGTATGTGGAATTAAAACCCGACTCGGGGGGGGGGGGGGGAATCTTCCAGTTTTAGATAATCTCCAGAATAATTAGAAACTTGTTGTGGTTTTTGCTACTGTTCTGTAGGTAGAGAAAGACAGATTTGAAAGTTTTTGGACTAGCCCATCTCCTCATGAGTGATTGTTATTTCTTTTTTATTTACAAAAAGCACTTACTTAATTGCAGTTGCTCAGTCCAACTGCAAAAACAGTATGCTCATGGCTCTGAAGTAGTCCTCCTCATTGGCCCCTGATGATTTGTCAAAGTTGAAATGCATAGGCGGAGCCTGAGGCATAGAGATGAGCCGAAATTTTCGAAATTTCGAACTGCTTTTATTACGAATGCGAAATTTAACATTACGACCCAAATTCGTAATTTCGTAATTAATTTTCAAATCGTAATTTACAATTTCGTAATCGAAATTTTACTCCCGTAATTACGAATTTCGTGTCTCCAACCGAAATTTTACTGTTTCAGGTTTGTAAGGGTTTTCTATCCCTCTAGATGCCTAAAATGAATAGCTAGCACAGCCAGCCAGCCAGCCAGCCAGCCAGCCAGCCAGCCAGCCAGCCAGCCAGCCAGCCAGCCAGCCAGCCAGCCAGCCAGCCAGCCAGCCAGCCAGCCAGCCAGCCAGCCAGCCAGCCAGCCAGCCAGCCAGCCAGCCAGCAGCCAGCCAGCCAGCCAGCCAGCCAGCCAGCCAGCCAGCCTCCTCCTCCTCCTCCTCCTCCTCCTCCTCCTCCTCCTCCTCCTCCTCCTCCCTCCTCCTCCTCCTCCTCCTCCTCCTCCTCCTCCTCCTCCTCCTCCTCCTCCTCCTCCTCCTCCTCCTCCTCTCTCCTTCTCTCTCTCTCTCTCTCTCTCTCTCTCTCTCTCTCTCCTCTCTCTCTCTCTCTCTCCTCTCCTCTCTCTCTCTCTCTCTCTCTCTCTCTCTCTCTCTCTCTCTCTCTCCCCAGAGATCTGTAGTATTTCAAAACCATACTCACATTCATGACATGTCCAAGGATCAAACCCAGGCCAACCACATGGAAGACAGCTATGCTCACCACCATACCACCAAACACACACTAAATAGACTGCTAACCTAAATCTTACTTGTAGACAGTCATATGAGACACATGCTGGGTGCAGGGCTTTGTGATTGGACCATGGACCATGCGATAGAGTGAGGTGCAAAATGAAATCATGCCTAGCAGAGGATGGTTTCACAATGCTAAATGCTAGGCTGGCTGTGGTGCAATTGGTTAGTGTGTCTGGCTGGTAACAGCAAGGTTACAGGTTCGATTCCATCCAGGCATGTCTTTTCCTTTTGCGTTCAACAGTTGTCCAAACAGAGCCAACAGAGCCCCAGATAGCCATGTAGAGTTAGGTCCACAGCTAGCCTGGCTGTGGTGCAATTGGTTAGTGTGTCTGGCTGGTAACAGCAAGGTTACAGGTTCGATTCCATCCAGGCATTGTCTTTTCCTTTTGAGTTCAACAGTTGTCCAAACACCGAGCACAAAGTTTTGCATGCGTAAAGTTTTACGCACGCAAAATACCCCATGGGGTTCAATGGCGCAGCGCGCGCAACGCCAAAAGGAAAAGACATGCCTGGATGGAATCAAACCTTGCTGTTACCAGCCAGACACACTAACCAATTGCACCACAGCCAGGCTAGCTGTGACCTAACTCTACATGGCTATCTGGGGCTCTGTTGGCTCTGTTTGGACAACTGTTGAACGCAAAAGGAAAAGACATGCCTGGATGGAATTGAACCTGTAACCTTGCTGTTACCAGCCAGACGCACTAACCAATTGCACCACAGCCAGGCTAGCTGTGACCTAACTCTACATGGCTATCTGGGGCTCTGTTGGCTCTGTTTGGACAACTGTTGAACGCAAAAGGAAAAGACATGCCTGGATGGAATCGAACCTGTAACCTTGCTGTTACCAGCCAGACGCACTAACCAATTGCACCACAGCCAGGCTAGCAGTGACCTAACTCTACATGGCTATCTGGGGCTCTGTTGACTCTGTTTGGACAACTGTTGAACGCAAAAGGAAAAGACATGCCTGGATGGAATCGAACCTGTAACCTTGCTGTTACTAGCCAGACGCACTAACCAATTGCCACCACAGCCAGGCTAGCTGTGACCTAACTCTACATTGGCTATCTGGGGCTCTGGGGCTCTGTTGGCTCTGTTTGGACAACTGTTGAACGCAAGAGGAAAAGACATGCCTGGATGGAATTGAACCTGTAACCTTGCTGTTACCAGCCAGACACACTAACCAATTGCACCACAGCCAGCCTAGCATTTAGCACTGTGAAACCATCCTCTGCTAGGCATGATTTCATTTTTGCACCTCACTCTATCGCATGGTCCAATCACAAAGCCCTGCACCCAGCATGTGTCTCATATGACTGTCTACAAGTAAGATTTAGGTTAGCAGTCTATTTAGTGTGTGTTTGGTGGTATGGTGGTGAGCATAGCTGTCTTCCATGTGGTTGGCCTGGGTTTGATCCCTGGACATGTCATGAATGTGAGTATGGTTTTGAAGTACTACAGATCTCTGGAGAGTGAGAGAGAGAGAGAGAGAGAGAGAGAGAGAGAGAGAGAGAGAGAGAGAGAGAGAGAGAGAGAGAGAGAGAGAGAGAGAGAGAGAGAGAGAGAGAGAGAGAGAGAGAGAGAGAGAGAGAGAGAGAGAGAGAGAGAGAGAGAGAGAGAGAGAGAGAGAGAGAGAGAGAGAGAGAGAGAGAGAGAGGAGAGGAGGAGGAGGAGGAGGAGGAGGAGGAGGAGGAGGAGGAGGAGGAGGAGAGGAGGAGGAGGAGGAGGAGGAGGAGGAGGAGGAGGAGGAGGAGGAGGAGGAGGAGGAGGAGGAGGAGGAGAGGAGGAGGAGGAAGGAGGAGGAGGAGGAGGCTGGCTGGCTGGCTGGCTGGCTGGCTGGCTGGCTGGCTGGCTGGCTGGCTGGCTGGCTGGCTGGCTGGCTGGCTGGCTGGCTGGCTGTGCTATTCATTTTAGCATCTAGAGGGATAGAAACCCTTACAAACCTGAAACAGTAAAATTTCGGTTGGGAGACACGAAATTCGTAATTACGGGAGTGAAATTTCGATTATAAAGGCATCTAGAGGGATAGAAACCTTTGCAAACTTTAAAATACTAAATTTCGTAATCGTAATTACGAAAATTTGCGTAATTTGCGAAAATTACGAAATTTCGATTACTGCTAAAATCGTAATTGTAGTAATTTCGCGAAATTTCGAAAATTCGTAATTAGGTCATTACGCTCATCCCTACTGAGGCAGGACGCAAACAGCAAGGGGAAATACCAGGAGATGTCCTCTGTGTTTAAAGTACCATAAAAAGGGCTTTGATCCTCTACACTTGGTAGTTGGAGTTGGAGAGGACTTCAGAACCATGGACAGAGGTTACATACACCCCAAGATCCCAGAGTGCTGTTGCTTTACATCTGTCTATAAGAGTGAGCAGCCCAGGAATAGGGTGAGTGAGCTGGAGTCTGTGGACTGTTCACTGTTGAGGGGAAAGCTTCATATGTGCAGATGTGAATAATTTGTGTCACTCGGTGGTGGGAGCTTCAGAATATTCCAAAAAACTATCATGCTATGTTAGAATCCGATTTTTTTTTTGAGGAAATATTACTGAGAGGACCGGGGAGTATTGCAGATGGATTGAAAAAGTGGATGTGTCTGTGAGGGTGGGCAGCATTGCAAAAAGGGTTAGACCCCTTTTACACTTAAAGTGAACCTCCGGACTAAAAATCGACTCAGCAGCACTGAAAAGGCTTTGTGTTTTTTTAACAGTTTCACAGCATCAGAACTTTGTTTTTCTTACACAAGCCTCATTTTTAGCTGCACAGAAGAAAACTGCCCGGGCTTTTTTCCCCTGATGCTGTGCAAAGCATGATGGGATTTCTGATTTTGTTGTTCTCGTTCTGCTGTTTTGGTGCAATTTTTTTTTTTTTTACATTTTGAATTTGACTTTTGAAGCCTAGGGTGTGCAGCTGGGAGGGGTAATCAGGACACAGGATAGTTGGAACTGTGTCTCATGCTCCCTGTCACCTCCTTTCAACCAAAAAGATGGCTGCCCCCATGACAAAGATGGCAGCCCCCATGAATCACAAACACGTGCCTGTTCTTTTAAAACAGGGTGGGTAAGATGGCTGGCTGGATGGTGTAATGGTTAAGGGCTCTGCCTCTGACACAGGAGACCAGGGTTCGAATCTTGGCTCTGCCTGTTCAGTAAGCCAGCACCTATAGTCAGTAGGAGACCTTAGGCAAGTCTCCCTAATACTGCTACTGCCTATAGAGCGTGCCCTAGTGGCTGCTGCTCTGGTGCTTTGAGTCTGACTGGAGAAAAGCGCGATATAAATGTTATTTGTCTTGTCTAAGAGATTATATTACCTATCTATTCTAATTAACATAACTTATGTAACTTGATGACAGTATGTTTGTTTAGGCTGAAGTTCCCCTTTAATCAGTTGCTCTCAGTTAAAGCTGAAAGAAAACTGATTTTCAAAGTAATGTCCATGTTTTCCTGTGGCACAGTTCCCACTATACACGTTTAACTGAAAGCATTTTCACAATGCACTGCTATGGAAAAAACGCGTACTAATGCATACTAACACACACTAACGCATACCAACACATTAGGTGTAAAAGGGTTCTTAGTCTCTTCATATTAATTGCTGCAGTTGCCCCACTTACAGTGGAAAGTGGTGACCACATTAAGAACACTTAGGAGGCATAAATTGATTGGTGGGACCCCCGTCTTTTACATGATCTTGCACTATGATCTGTGTATCTGCTTATATCCGAGGTTAACTGGCTCCAGTGGGAGAGAAAGTATATGCAGTTAACCCCCTTGCCGTTATGATTCTTTCCAAATTTTAGGGTCTAAACGAGGTGCAATTTTTTTCCACTCATTCAGACCCTAAAACCTGAAAAAAAATCATTCTGGCAGGGAGATCTGCAGCAGTATAAAAAATTCACCTTCCTGGGCTCCAGCGCTGCAGTTTTCACTTTGACCACAAGATGACGCTAATATACATATAAACGAACTTCTCTATATTTCTCTAATATAGAGAAGTTCGTTGTAAATATTGGCCCCGCCCCCAATGACGTCATGCCGTCACGCTCCAATTGGCCGCAGGGTCCCCGGAAGAATAGCGGGGACATGGGGGTCCCGGCTGCCAGCGAAAGACCCCACATTGCCGGGGAGAGAGGCTGGAGTCCCGCTGCACAGCGCGAACGCGCGCGGGACTCTAAAACTGAAGGTAAAGCGCTGCACTGCCTACCCCAACCTGAGCTCAGGATCACCACTAACAGCTTCTTTTTTCTACCCTGAGCTCAGGTCGGGAAAAACGCCAAGGAGGTTAAAGGGGCACTATGGCGAAAAATTGTAAAATGTTAAATTTTGCAAACATAGACACATAAAAAGTACTTTTTTTCCAGAGTAAAATGAGCCATAAATTACATTTTCTCCTATGTTGCTGTCACTTACAGTAGGTAGTAGAAATCTGACAGAAGTGACAGGTTTTGTACTAGTCCATCTTTTCATAGGGGATTCTCAGCAAGGCTTTTATTCTTTATAAAGATATTCCCTAAAAATGATTTATACAATGATGCTGGCCAGCTTACCTGCTCGCTACACAGTTTTCTGGCAGTTGGACAGAGCAACTACCATTCACTAAGTGCTATTGAAAATAAATAAATCCCTGAGAATCCCCTATGAAGAGATGGCCCAGTCCAAAACCTGTCGCTTCTGCCAGATTTCTACTACCTACTGTAAGTGACAGCAACATAGGAGAAAAGTAATGTATGGCTAAAGGCCTTTTCACAGACGTGCTGACACTTAGCACACTTTTGTGAATCAAGCCCTTGGACTACCACAGAATGGCTTTGGACTGTTACTACTGTTATATGTAGGTTTGAACTGTTGAATGTATTTGGTGGGACTGGGAAGACCTTCCTTACATATGTCCTATGTTTGTCCCAATGTAACCTTTCCTCTCACCACATTTCCATTGGACTTACAGTAAATCTCAGTGGTTTGGTATAACGTGTTGGCTAAGCCTCCCATCTTTAATCCATTCCACACACCTCCCCCATCCTATTATCACCTAAACATGAAGTAGTGCTTAGCCTTGCCTGCTTACACTCCTCTGTAAGGGGAAGGGGTAAGCACCCTAAGTGGCCCCATAGAGGGTCTTGGAGGGTGAGTTAAACAAAAACCCAGTGGTGTAGCTAAGGAGTTGTTTGCCCTGATGTAAGTTTTACAATGGGGCCCCCCAAACACTCTATACATAACAATTGATATGGTGCACCAAAACCTGCCAAAGGCAACTACAGTGTTGATGATTACCACTATTCAATGTATCTAAAGAAGGTATCATTAGGAGCACAGGACCAATAGAGAGCTACAGTAATACTGTAGTTTAGGGGGTGCCCTTTGGAGCCCCTCTGGTCCAAGGGCTCTGATGCGGTCGCTACCTCTGCACCCCCTTCACCCTTGCAAAAACCCCTGTGAAGTCATAATTAGGGATGCTCATCCGGATTCCCGGATATCCGGGTAACCCGGATATCCAAACTCTTTTCAGCTATCCAAATCGGATTCGGATTCTGGATTTTTTTTTCAAATCCGGATAGCTATCTGCGGATATTTGGGCGCATAACGCGGATATCCACGGATATTGCGGATATCCAGATCCGAAATACTGTAACTAAGGAGATGACGTCCTGGAGCCAATAAGAGGGCTCCCAGCAAAAGCCCTAGCAACCAATCACAGAGGTGAACCCTGGCCTGCCCCACCTGACCTCATTGAGCTAATCAGAGGGCTCCCAGCCAAAACCCTGGCACCCAAACACAGACAGGAACACTGGCCAGCCCCCCTGTATAATAAGGAGGGCTGCCATGATGAGACATATTGTCCCTTGCTTGTGAATGCTCACTGACAGACATGCTCCAGTGCTGCTGGCCTAGCAAGGGCTGTACACAGTAAACCTAAAGCTGTTCAGTGATTAACCCCTTCACTATCACTACACTATTGTTAAATCGTTAATTAGCTTGATTGATTTCATTGTGTGACAGTCAGAGTGTTTGCTCCAGTGCTGCTGGCCTAGCAAGGGCTGTACAATACAGTGATAAGCTGTTCAGTGATTAACCCCTTCACTATCACTACACTATTGTTATATTGTTAATTAGCTTGATTTCATAGTGTGACAGTCAGAGTGTGTGCTCCAGTGCTGCTGCAGCTGCTATGTGACTGTGTGTGTGCTGTGCACAGACCAGGCCAGCTGCTGCCTGCTGACCAGCTATTAGCCTTAGCTAGCTACAGTTTAGGTTAGGTTAGGGATTAGGTTATAGCATTACTGTGTAATTGTGTAGTTAGTACTGTAGTACTGCAGTCAGTGCTAGTAGTTGTTAGAGTAGTAGTACTACTGTGTTAGATTACTACAGAACTGCTGTGCTGCTGAGCAGTGCCAGTGTGACAGTTAGAGTCCTCTCCCCCGCATGTTTGACTGTTACTCAGCACATGGCACTTGGCACGTGGTCCTTGGCACGTGACACTTTGCACTTGGGTTGAAAAATGACATCCATCCATCGAGTTTAACCAGAAAGCAAAGTATAACACCAGCCTGCTCCCTCACATATACCTGTTGATCCAAATGAAGACGGAAAACCCTTACAAGGCATGGTCTAATTAACCCCTAAAGGGAAAAAATTCATTCCCAACTCCAGATGGCAATCAGATAAAATTCCTGGATGAACACAACTGGGCATTACCTAGTAATTATAGCCATGGATGTCGTTCAATGGAAGGAAAGCATCTAAGCCCCCTTTAAATGCAGATATAGAATTTGCCATAACTACTTCCTGTGGCAATGCATACCACATCTTAATCACTCTTACTGTAAAGAACCCTTTCTTAAATAAATGGCTAAAACGTTTTTCCTGTACAGATCATGTCCTCTAGTCCTTTGTGCAGGCCTAGGGACAAAAAGCTCATCTGCTAAGCTTTTATATTGCCCTCTGATGTATTTATACATAATAATTAAATCACCTCTAAGGAGTCTTTTCTCTAGAACCTTTCTTTGTATGTGAGACTTTCCATCCCTCGTATCAATTTTGTTGCTCGTCTCTTCATCTGCTCTAAAACTGCAATATCTTTTTTGTAATGTGGTGCCCAGAACTGAATTCCATATTCCAGATGTGGCCTTACTAGAGAGTTAAACAGGGGCAATATTATGCTAGCATCTCAAGTTTTTATTTCCCTTTTAATGCATCTCAAAATTGTATTAGCTTTAGCTGCAGCGGCTTGGCATTGAATACGATTATTTAACTTGTTGTCGATGAGTACTCCTAAGTCCTTCTCCAAGTTTGATGTCCCCAACTGTATTCCATTTATTTTGTATGGTGCTAGACCATTGATATGACCAAAATGCATGACTTTACATTTTTCAACATTGAATTTCATCTGCCACTTATGTGCCCATATAGCCATACTATCCAGATCAAGTTGCAATATGTCACTATCTTCCTGAGAGTTGATGATTCTGCACAATTTTGTACCATCTGCAAAAATAGCAACATTGTTTTCTACTGCGTAAAATGAAGAGCAACGAGCGTGCATCATCCGTCCAGATTTGTGCATTTATTGCGGATAGGCAAAAACCAGTGCAGATACAATACGGTGCATAACATGAATCATCTGTATTACATGTTTGATGTGCATATCATAGTTGGCAGACTTATCTGTATTCCCGTAATTAGCCCGTCAGTGATGGAGGTGGGAGCATGGGAGTGAGATGGGCCTAGCGACGGCCGTTTCGCGTCCTCCTGGACGCTTGGTCACGCTGCGCTCCACTATGCGCCGGCGACGCTTGGCCACAGTTTACATACGGGAGGGTCCGCCTCCCCTGTGGCGTCACAACGCCGGCGCTGATTGGAGCTCAAGAATTCCTCCAATGGAAGAGTCCGCGACGCATGATGACGTAGACGGTGGCCAAAGGATAACACTGCGTGCGCTCCAGCTTGCCGCATCGGCGTGCGTCATGTCTGACGCGTCCCGCACCACCCAATCACTGCACTGGCAAAAAGCGTGTCGGGCGGCCCACTGGCCGCATAAACACGCGTCACGTGGAGCGCAAACAAATTGATCTAACTCCACCACCCGGATACATTACATCCTGGTATTGCAGGGGACAAATGCCGGTTTCAAAATTTCCGGCAGGGTGCGTGATGTCCATTAAAGCGTGTGGAACGCTAGTCAGGTGCATCCATGGCCATCCATCCACTATCCTGCCCGTATATATATGTGGCAGTCAATCAAAACGTCACTGGCTCATCCACTGGTGAATTACAATTAAGTGAAGAAACTGTGTGAGTGTGAAATTGTGTTTCAACATTAAAATTGGATGCTGGGGCTGAGGAGCAGAAACATTATATAATCATTCCATATATTCATAAGCTGTTACATGGTTCCTAGATCATTCACTGATCCAATATGAAACCCATAGTAGAAACGATGAGAGGGGGGAGGGAAAGGGAAGGAAGGGAAGGGGTAAAACAGGGGGGGGGGGGAGGGGAGGGGGGGAAGAAAAGGCTGGAGCAGGGGGGGGGGGGGAAGAAGAAGGGAAAGGAAACAGGAGTGAGAAGGGAAAACAAGAAGGGGAGGCTTCATCGCCTAACAGGACAACCAGCAGTTGTAATCATCATGCGCATTCAGTCCCCCAAACGCACATAAATTCATTTACTTGAAGACACACATCATAAGTCATGGATCCAACATACTAGAGAGTTCGACCTTATCATTGAGGCCAACAGGGCCCAGGGCTTCAGTCTGTAAAATTAGCCAGGTTTCTCTTCTCAACAATTTCCTTGCTCTGTCCCCACCCCTCCTCTCCTTATCTATCCTCTCTAAACCTGCGAATTTTAACCCCTTTACATCTCCTTCATGTTCATCTCTCATATGAGCAATAAACCGAGCACAACCTTTTCCACTTTTCACCGACCCCACATGTTCTCCCACTCGTTCCTTCAAGGGACGAGTGGTTTGTCCTATATAATAACGTCCACAGGGGCAGAAGAGGACGTATACAACATATTTAGTTTGGCAAGTGATTAGGGTATTAACCGCTAAGCTCTCTTTTCCTACCTGTACACGCTTCTTGGGAATCATACGAGGGCAAAACTTACAATGCCCACATCGGTGATTCCCTTTGGGCATGCCTGTATCCAGCCAATTTCCTTTCTTGGGGGAGATGAACTCACTATTAGTCAGCATATCACCTAACGTAGGTGCCCTCCTAAATGCCACCCTCGGGGGGCCGCCAAGGGCCTGCCTCAGGGTGTCATCCCTTTCTACCAAGGGCCAGTTAGTAAAAATGGCTTTCCTGACTAGACTGGCCATGGGTGTGTAATCAAAAGTAAACGTTATCCGGTCCCGCAACGGTCTTGGCCTTTGTTTGGGTGTCAAGAGGCTCTGTCTGGACTGACATTTAGCCCTATGATATGCCTCCTCCAACCATGTGGCCTCATAACCCCTATTGGACAAACGTTTAGTTAAATCAGCTGCCTGCATTTCAAATTCTTTATCATCGGCATTATTTCTCCGTAGTCTCAAATACTGGCCATATGGAATGGCCTTAACAACGTGCTGGGGATGAAAACTTTTAGCGTGAAGGAGGGAATTCGTTGCCGTTGGCTTCCTATATCCTTCGCAACACAAATCATTGTTCTTAACCATAATTCTTAAATCAAGAAAAGTCACCGCTACATCACTCATCTCTGCAGTGAACTCCATATTAATTGTGTTGCTATTAATATAGCGCAGAAAGCTCTCAAATTGTATGTCCGTACCTGACCACACCACCAGGACATCGTCCACATACCTCGACCATTGTCTGATGTGCCGACGGAATGGATTCTTGTCCGAGAGCACAGCAGACTCCTCCCACGCCCCCAGAAAGAGGTTGGCAAAGGAGCATGCCACGGGGGTCCCCATGGCCGTACCCGCTATCTGATGGTACCATTGTCCATCAAACATGAAGGCATTATGCCTCAATACAAAATCCAAACATTCACAGACGAAGACAATATATTCCTCATCTCTATCGGTACGCTTCAAAAAATGCTTGACAGCTTCAATCCCCAGATCCTGGGGACAGGGCCGGGCCGAGGCATAGGCTGGAGAGGCTCCAGCCTCAGGGCGCAGTGTAGGAGGGGGCGCAGAATTCATTCAGCTGTCATTCCTAATTGTGTTTGAAGCAGAAAGAAATAAGAAAAGGGGATACATGGCAGTGACTGCAACCAGATAACTAGATATTAAGGTGTTGGGGAGGTTGTGGGCCCTGTGGCGCCTCTTAGTCTAATAGCAATCAGTGTTTGATGGCTCGGGTGGCAGGGATGGAGGGGCACACTTTGGTGTCTCAGCCTTGGGTGCTGGAGGACCTTGTCCCGGCTCTGCCTGGGGAATACGGCTGTACAGACTGACCACATCAATAGTGGCCAGTCTGTCACCGGGGACCCACGTGGCACGCTCCACCATCTGCAGAACCTCCAACGTATCCCTCAAATAAGAGGGCACCCCCTTAAGGAGGGGGCGCAGGAGATGGTCGAGGTATCTGGACAGCCTCTCCGTGAGAGACCCACAGCCGGAAACTATGGGACGTCCCGGCGGTGCGGTCACAGACTTATGCATTTTAGGTATATGGTACCACACCGGACAGCGAGGATGGGAAGGAAGCAGATCGCGGGCCAATTTTTGTGGAAGAAATCCCCTCTCTACGCCTCTGCGAAGCAGAGAACGTAGGTTTGTTTGGTACTTAAGGGTTGGGTCTACTTGGAGCGGACAATATGTAGACCTGTCACCCAATTGCCTCTCGGCCTCGTTTTGGTATTGGGTGGCTGACATAATAACCAAGTTGCCAAGTTTGCCTATCCGCAATAAATGCACAAATCTGGACGGATGATGCACGCTCTTTGCTCTTCATTTTACATTGTCCATATCTCTTCCTTCATAGTATAACAGCGGAGCACACGTCCTGCATACAGTGTTTGTATACTAATAAGACTGTCAGTACATTATTGACCACCTGTCCACGTAAAACCCGCCTGAGAGGCTGGAGTCAATAAATCCCCCATTAGAGAGGAGAAGTGCCACGCTATTCCTATTCTCTTTAGTTCATTGTTTTCTACTGCATCTACTAGATCATTAATAAATAAATTGAAGAGCACTGGACCCAGTACTGACCCCCGTGGGACCCCACTGCTAACAGTCACCCATTTTGAATATGATCCATTGACCACAATTCTTTGTTTTCTGTCCATTAGCCAGTTCCCTATCCATGCACACAGACTCTTCCCCAGTCCTTGCATCCTCAACTTTTGCACCAGACTTTTTTGGAGAACAGTGCCGAAGTCCTTTGCAAAGTCCAAGTATATCACATCTACAGTAATTTAAATATCCACATTAGTGTTCACTACCTAAAAATGTTAGTCAAACAGGGCCTGTCTTTAGTAAACCAATTTTGATGCTGAGAAATAAAATTATTTTCTACTATGAAGTCATGTATAGTATCTCTTAGTAACCCCTCAAATAGTTTGCACACAGCAGACGTTAAGCCCACAGGTCCATAATTTTCCGGATCTGATTTTTTTCCCTTCTTAAATAACGGGAAAACGTGGGCTGTACGCCAATCTACTGGAACTCTGCCAGTTGAATGAGAGTCACAAAAGATAAGATAAAGGGGATTATCGATAACTGAACTTAATTCCCTTAGGACCCGAAGATGTATGTCATCCAGGCCAGGTGCTTTGTCTATTTTTAACCACCCTGGCGTTCTATTAAAATCGCTAGGGTGGCGGCGCAGCATTTTTTTTTTTTTTTTTTTATCATGTAGCTAGCCTATCGCTAGCTAAATGATAGCCGCTGTGCAGCGGCATCCCCCCACCCCTTCCGATCGCCTCTAGCGATCAGAGCAAACAGGAAATCCTGTTCAGAAAGGTATTTCCTGTTTGGCTTCCCCTGTCGCCATGGCAACGATCGGGATGACGTCATCCATGTCATGGCGTCGGAGGGAGTCCCGATCCACCCCATCGCGCAGCCTGGCGGTGATTGGCCAGGCTGTGCAAGGGGTCTCGGGCGGGGGGGGGGCGGTAACGCGGCGGGTAGCGGCGCATTGGCGGCGATCGATCACAACACGCAGCTAGCAAAGTGCTAGCTGCGTGTTTTAAAAAAAAATTGTGAAAATCGGCCCACCAGGGCCTGAGCATCCCACCGCGGCGGTCATGGACGAGCTGAGCTCATCATTACCGCCAAGGTGGTTACGGTAATTTATTTAGTCTTGCCTTCACATCTTCCTGCGTTAAGTATTCAATATTACAATTGGGAGATTGAGACTCTTCTGTAGTTGATTTGTTCATTGCATCAGCTATAATGCCCCATTGATAACTGTTATATTGTTTATTTTGTATGGTTTTCTGCATATTCGGTTGTACAGCACCAAAGAAGATGCTGGCGCTATATAAATCAATGATAACGGTACAATACTTAGTGATGACAGATAATTCACCCATTTCTAGTTTATCAGCAGGAGCTTTATTATACAGGTAGTCTTCAACTTACGAACATCTGACTTACAAACGATCTACGGAGATGAATAGCCCAAAAATGGAAAATGTGATTTTTGTTGTGGGATCAAGTCAAATTATGTTTTCAAAATGACCTTTGAGAAAACTGATTTTTAATAAATTCAAAGAAAATGTTTTTAAACTTGGTAAAATGACATTCTGCTGCAGTACACTATACAATAAAGTGGGTTCTGAATTCTGCATAGGGATGCTCCTTAAGATTCCGCAGAATTTAAATTTTCGTATTTATTGGCATCTCTGAAATCCGGTTTACGACAATTCAATCATTTTAGCCTTTATAACAGAATTCAGAAACATTGGACCAATTGGAGAATGCAGAATTGTTCCACAAAAATCCGACTACCGCAGTATTTTTAGACCACAAGATCACAAGATTAAATTTTTACAATTTCTGATTTTTACAATTTCGTATATGTTTGTAACTTTTTTGCATTCTTGGATGCGGAAAGACAAATAAAATACTCCTCGGAAATGTGAAAAATAAAAAAAATGGAAGATTGGAAAAACTGAAAATTGAACAAATAAAAAAATTTAAAAAATGATACATTTCTGAAAAATCAGAAATTGGCATAGTTAAAAATCTGAATTTCCGGGGAATCAGAAATGGGCATTTTCCACCATCCCTAGTTCTGCATATATATTTTAACTACTTGAGGACCACGGTGTTAAACCCTCCTAAAGACCAGGCCATTTTTTTGTTAAATTGGCCACTGCAGCTTTAAGGCCAAGCTGCAGGGCAGCACAACTCAGCACACTAGTGATCCCCCCCCCTTTTCTCCCCACCAACAGAGCTCTCTGTTGGTGGGGTCTGATCGCTCCCCAAGTGTTTATTTTTTTTAAATAAATTAATAAATATTTATTTTATTATATTTATTATAAAAGTCAGCATTTTTTTTTATTTATTTATTTTTATTTCCCTCCCTCCCCTGCCAGCCAATCAGCGTGATCGACTGTCATAGGCTTCAGCCTTTGACAGTGGATCACTTTCCAGAGCAATAGAGGGGACAGCCATGTACAGCGCTGCCTTAGATTGCAGCGCTGTACGGCCTAATTAGATGGCAGTTTCGCCATCTAACAGTCTCCGAGCGGTGATCGCAGCTGGGAGACTAGAGGCTCCGCTCTGCCTTCCAAGCAGGAGATGGGCGCACAGCCTGCGTGATCTCCTGCTTGTCCCATAGAGAGCCGTTCACGCCAATCAGTGTGGAGTGGTCCTGGGGCTGCCGCACTGCTTACGCCAATTGGCGTGGAGCAGTCAGTAAGTAGTTAAAGCAGACCTGTGACCCAGCCCTAGGACCCTCTGGAAGTTTGCGTCTACTCTCCCGTCCGTAAATAAGCGTGACCACACTGCATAAGAGAAATTAGCTGTAACGATTGTGGGATTCTCTCCGTGATCAGCGCACAAGACGTGCGCTGACACTGCGGAAATCCTCCACAAGCGTAGAATTTGCGGGAACCTAGCAAAAGGTGCAATGCACCTGTAGAGGGAAATTCCTGTCAACAGATGGAGCTGTGGAGTGCAGAGGAACAGCTCCTCTGCCCTGCCACACACACCAGACAGGAATTGCACGAAGGGACGGAACGCAGGGCAAGATAGCCCTGAAGGAGAGAGAGCAAAGCGACAGATTGTATGTGTGTGCACCAAACTAGTCGCCAACCCGCGATGGTGCATACACAGCAGCAGATAGGAAGCAGGAACGCAATCGCGGGAGAGGCGATTGCCAGAGGTGACACAAGGCTACAGCAAGGCAGAGCACGAGAGTAGCAAAGGCACAGCAAATAATACAATGAGAAGATACGGAAAATAACAAACGCTAGCTGAACGCGAACACTGCACTCATTCGCAACAGTGCACGCGTTTATGCGTGGTCCCCGCATGATAAGCACACCAGAGATAAGCACGCCTAACTAACCACGGACAGACAAACATGAAACATAGGACGCGAGCGCTTGCTTAACGGTTACCTCACCGAGCCTCCAGCAAGCGTTCGTAGCAGACAAGACAGATACACGAGATAGGATCCACAGCACTAGCGCAAGGCGAGTGCTATCCAGGCAGACAGAACAGAAGGATCCACAGCACTAGCGCAAGAGGCTGGTGCGATCCAAGTACAGCAAGAGAGTAGCAGACCAGAAGGATCCACAGCACTAGTGCAAGTGGCAAGTGCGATCCAGGAAGACAGAACAGGAGGATCCACAGCGATAGCGCAAGATGCTAGTGCAATCCAAGTACAGAGTAGCAGAACAGAAGAATCCACAGCACTAGCGCAAGAGGCTGGTGCGATCCGGGGAAACAGATCAGAAGGGGCTACCAGTAACAACCGCTGTTCCGGTTAGCACCCAGAGACACAGAACGATTTCCTGTCAACCACCGCTGGGACAGGACAATCGCAACAGACAAACAAAACAGATAAGCAATCCTAACTGCACTAGGGAAACCTGCCTAGTGCAGTCCCAGGAATTACTCTAGGCTAAGCTTCAAACAAAGAGCAAGGCTGACACTCCAGGCGAGTGTTCCACAGGACTAACTCTTATGACCAGCCACTTACTGTGGTATCACATAGTATTTATAGAGCAGCAAGCCCACAAGGGATGTGGCTAGGCAATCTGCATGACAAACGTATGCAAATTCCTCAGCAGCAAGCTGCACAACTGACAAAAGGTCTCTCTTCCAGAGACCTGCAGAATGCAGATCTGAACAGTGGTCAAAAGGCTGCCTGCCTGCCTGCGCAGGCAGCCCAGCGGATCCTCACATTAGCACAGTACATTTTTCACTAGGACAGAAATAGGCACAAGAGGGGATGGGGGAAGGGGGTGAGGGGACAGAGGTGGTATAGAGGGACACAGTGAAGGCAGAGGGACACAGTAAGTGCAGAGGTTGTACAGAGGGGACACTAAGAGTACAGGGGGATACAGGTGACATTGTGGGAGGGTAGAGGGGGATATTGAAGTCAGTGGTTGCCCTGGTCCATTGGATTTCCAAACTATGTGAAAAATGGCTTCTCTAGAGTAAGGAGCTAACCCAACCCATAGTGGACCCAGAGCCAGGACCGCTTATGGGCTGTAGCTCCACTCACCTTTCAGGAGCACCAATGTATTTTATTATTACATGGAACTTCGTGCTGCTGGAGGGAAGTAAAGTGTTGAACTTTGTCAGACACTTTAATATATATATATATAGAGGTATGCTGTGCCAGACCAAATCCACAACAATTGGCTCAAATGCAGCGGATAGGGTGTTTTGAATAGGGTGATACTATGCTGGATTTTATCTATAGCAGCACCATGTAGCAGAAGTCACTTTTTCCTACTTTGGACTGTCCAACATTGGACCTAGAAAAGAAAAGGCCAATGAGGGACATAGTCGGACATAGAATGGGACAGGATTAAACATTTATGTACACGTATTATACACTTATTGTGTTTGTTTTTTTATTTATTTTGTGTTTAAAACTTTTTGTTTTGCATTCAAAAGTGTTCTTTTTGTCTCTGAATAGATATTTCATTCTATTTCATTTGGGTTTGGCTTCATTCATCCACTGAATTCAGTAGAATCATCAAAGCACCTCAAAAGCAAGATTACAGGACAATGCAAAGTACATCTTGTCAAAAGTAAATTCAAAAGTGAATTTATAAGATTATGCTCAAAACGAGGCATGTTTCTCCTTCCTAAACTCCATTGTTCCGACCTTTGAGGATAAATAGATAGATAGATAGATAGATAAGATAAGATAGAAAAATACTTAATTAGTGATTCTGAGTATGATATACTCATGTAAATATATATTTTTAGTACGCTGCTTTTTCTTGGATTTACCCTGATTTTAAAGAGACTCTGTAACAAAATGTTTATCCTTATTTCTTCTATCCTATAAGTTCCTATACCTGTTCTAATGTGCTCTGTCTAACTGCAGCCTTTCCTATTTGCACAGTGGCTGTATTATCTCTGTTATATGGTCTAATCTTCTCTCCTCTGTCGGCACTGTCGGGCTGAGGCTGGAATGTGTGGAATGTGCTGTGCTGCTTGTGATTGGCCTATACACACCCTCTCCAGGCCCCCTGCACACTCTGTATAACTCACACACTCGGCTCTTTCTCAGCGTATCACTTGCTATGTCTTTTGTTTGTAAACAATGGATAAAAATGGCAATTACAAGCCAGGATTGCAGCAGGGAGAGGCAGAAACAGCACAGAGGGGCCCAGGAGAACATAATGAATAAAATGGTATGCTTTTTATTGTAAGAATTTTAGAGTACAGATTCTCTTTAAACTATTTTCACACGTCACTGTCATTTTATAAGATATGTTTTCCTATACCTTTAAACTGAATCAACAAAGAACTGCAAAAGCAAGATTATAGAACAACGCTAAGTGTTTTTTTGTCAAATGTAAATTCAAAAGGGAATTTATAAGATTATACTCAAAATGAGGGGTGTTTCTCATTGCTAAACTCCATTATTCTGACCTGTGAGGATAGATGGATGGATAGACAGATATATAGATAGATAGAGAGTAGAGTTGGGCCGAACCTTCGATTTTAGGTTCGCGAACCGGGTTCGCGAACTTCCGCGGAAGGTTCGGTTCGTGTTAAAGTTCGCGAACCGCAATAGACTTCAATGGGGATGCGAACTTTGGAAAAAAAAAATTTATGCTGGCCACAAAAGTGATGGAAAAGATGTTTCAAGGGGTCTAACACCTGGAGGGGGGCATGGCGGAGTGGGATACACGCCAAAAGTCCCGGGGAAAAATCTGGATTTGACGCAAAGCAGCGTTTTAAGGGCAGAAATCATATTGAATGCTAAATGACAGGCCTAAAGTGCTTTAAAACATCTTGCATGTGTATACATCAATCAGGTAGTGTAATTAAGGTACTGCTTCACACTGACACACCAAACTGTTCACTGAACAGAACAGGTATGCAGTGGCAGGTTCACTGAACAGAACAGGTATGCAGTGCCGGGTTCACTGAACAGAACAGGTATGCAGTGGCGGGTTCACTGAACAGAACAGGTATGCAGTGGCGGGTTCACTGAACAGAACAGGTATGCAGTGGCGGGTTCACTGAACAGAACAGGTATACAGTGGCGGGTTCACTGAACAGAACAGGTATGCAGTGGCGGGTTCACTGAACAGAACAGGTATACAGTGGCGGGTTCACTGAACAGGTATGCAGTGGTGGGTTCACAGAACAGGTATGCAGTGGTGGGTTCACTGAACAGGTATGCAGTGGTGGGTTCACAGAACAGGTATGCAGTGGTGGGTTCACAGAACAGGTATGCAGTGGCAGGTTCACTGAACAGGTATGCAGTGGTGGGTTCACAGAACAGGTATGCAGTGGTGGGTTCACAGTACAGGTATGCAGTGGTGGGTTCACAGAACAGGTATGCAGTGGTGGGTTCACAGTACAGGTATGCAGTGGTGGGTTCACAGTACAGGTATGCAGTGGTGGGTTCACAGAACAGGTATGCAGTGGCAGGTTCACTGAACAGGTATGCAGTGGTGGGTTCACAGAACAGGTATGCAGTGGTGGGTTCACAGTACAGGTATGCAGTGGTGGGTTCACAGAACAGGTATGCAGTGGTGGGTTCACAGTACAGGTATGCAGTGGTGGGTTCACATTACAGGTATGCAGTGGTGGGTTCACAGAACAGGTATGCAGTGGTGGGTTCACAGAATAGGTATGCAGCCAGGGACAAGCTAAGCCTAACTAATCTTTCCCTTTGAGAGAGAGTTTGCAGCAGCTCGCCCTACTCTCACTAATGCAGGCACACGAGTGACCGTAATGGTCGCCACTGCCTGCCTTTTAGTAGGGGGGTGGGGCTCCAGGGGCTAGTGTAGCCTAATTGGCTACACTGTGCCTGCTGACTGTGATGTAGAGGGTCAAAGTTGACCCTCCATGGTGCATTATGGGGCGAACCGAACTTCCGCAAAGGTTCGCCTGCGGGACGCGAACGCGAACCACGGAAGTCCGCATGGAACCGTTCGCAAGCGAACCGTTCGGCCCAACTCTAATAGAGAGAGAGAGAGAGAGATGGGTGGATGGATAGATAGAGAGAGAGAGAGAGAGAGAGAGAGAGAGAGAGAGAGAGAGAGAGAGAGAGAGAGAGAGAGAGAGAGAGAGAGAGAGAGAGATAGATAGATAGATAGATAGATAGATAGATAGATAGATAGATAGATAGATTTTGATCTAAACACAATTCTTCAGACAATTTATACCCAATATTTGCTCTTTATTAAATGTTTTGAAGATTGATAGCGCCACATGTGTTGAGATAAAGACTGGTGGCTATCTTGACCTACTTGGTCTTGCAAGCTGTGAGACACATAACAGCTTTATAATCAGTAAGTTTACTCTCATTCCTCCTCCTCTGCACTGCACAATAATCAATAACAAAACCCAGCTTGAGGAGGGCATTTTTCACAAAGCTCTCATCATGCTTAAACAAATGAAATCTCTCTCCTCCATTTATAACGTAAGACGCATTTAATAACCCAGCTAATATCAGGTGGCCTCCGGGTCTCAGCAGCTTTGAGATTTTGTCCAGGTTCCTCATATAATCATCTTCATCTTTGCTGATGGCATTCAACATCAACCCACTAGTGACACAGTCGGCGAGTGGAAGCACAACAGGATATGTTATATTCTCATTATCAAAGTCACATGATATGACGTGACTGATGGCTGTCTTTAGTTGCACTTCCTTGTCCTGAATTTGTTCACTGAAACAAAATAAATAGATTTATTTAATATTTATTTTTCTATTATATTTATAACAGGGATGAGCAGAAACTACGCCAGTGCGAATTTACACGTCGTATTTTGCATCTACGCATCGTAGTTCGTAGGCGAAGTTTCAAAACTACACTTACGCATTTACGCCTAGCGAAGCACCGCTATGCGTAGTTTACACAAGCTATGCGTAGTTAACATGTGTATTGCGAAGTAAACTACGAATGCGGTAACCGTGTATATTTTTCCGCGTACAGATCAAATTTACGCTCGCGCATGCCTAGAAATATTATTTATAGTTGTACGTAGTGAATATTTGATTTCGGAGCCGTAGTTTGGCGAAGCGTAATTGCATAAAACTACGCGTAGTTCCAGTGTAGTGAAGTTGGCTGACTACGACCATCCCTGATTTATAAAGCGCCAACATATTACGTAGCGCTGGACATTAGTTTAGGTTACAGACAATATTACAGACAATATTTAGGGGTGACATACAGCAATATGACAATACAGGAATACAAGAAAACCAGATCACACAGCACAGTATGAGTACAAGGTAATGCTTAGTCAGTCACTGGATGGGTGCATGAAGATTAGGCAAGTTGAGTTTACTCAGATCCATAGGATGGGTGTACGTTGATGCAGGTGCGTGATCAGATAGGAGACACAAGGAAGAGGACCCTGCCCAAATGCTTACAATCTAGAGGGAGAGGTGGGGACACGAAAGGTAGGGGACCATAGTTGAGCTGCGGGTTTAGAGCACTTGTGAGGGGTGGTAGGCCAGAGTGAAAAGGTGGCTTTAGAATGATCTTGCATTGCAGCAGAATTAAGCAGTCAGTTCTGGTAGGAACCTGGCACTGATGTATCACTGGTTACTTGTACCACATTTTTTTACAGTAACTCTCTCCTGACTCTGCTACTTCTGCCTAATTCTCTTCTGGTGAAAAAGACTAGGTCATCACTATGCTGGAGGGGCACCATATCCATTTTTCCAGCCTGTCCATTGCAGTTCACACACATGAATGATAACACCTGTGTTATGCAATGCGCACAAATGTGAATCCAGAGGGACACAAGATAGCACATTTGCCTTCCCAGCTAACATCAGGCTAAGCATGCTTGATGTCCTCCAGACCTCCACTACTCTATCACCAGGGTGAATAATGAGCCCACTACTTCTACCTTTGTCTCAGTGTGACCTTGCACAGATGTGACCATGTGCAGCATGGAGACCAGGTCCTTGAGATGCACCATCAGTCATCTATAAGCCTTCATAGGAGCACCAAAAAATGGCTGTGTGGCGCTAGGTCCCCCTGCACCCACCTGTGCATTGCTGCTGTCACTGTTGGATTGGATGCCCCTTCATATGTGAATGCATTTACCTAAAACTGGAATATGCCACCATTAAAAAGTTTGCTGCAGTAAAAGAAAAGAAACTGAGAGCCCAAATAGTGCAGTATTCCAAGGTAAAAAGAGTAAATTGGTATAAAAATGTAAATGTACTCACAAACGTGAGTTACTGCTGAGGCAACCACTGAAAATGCAGGTGGGGAGATAAGACTCAACTCCACTCGGGTTTAAGAATGTTGCTCTCTGTGGATTTAGAAAAGGGGGTTGACACCACACCACCAAGGGTGGACTCAAAATAACAGCGCTCTAACGGAGACGCCAGTTGAGCATATCACAATTATCATAAGTAACTCCACAAAATATTTGCAAATATTTTATGGAGGTTTTTTTTTGATTAAATACATTTTTCAGTGGGCCCTTAACTGTTGAGTCTACTTTGGGGAGGTAAGTCAACCTCTGCCTCCCTTATTAACTGTTTTAAGGACCAGGGGTGGTTTGCCTGATCTGTGCTGCATGGACTCTCCAGCCCGCAGCACAGATCAGGAATATGCCAGGGTGATCAGACTTACCCCCTTTTTTCCCCACTAGGGGGATGTCCTGCTGGGGGGGTCTGATCACCGCCAGCTTGCTGCGCTTTGCGGGGGGGGCTCTTAAAAGCCCCCTCCGCAGCGTTTTCAGTGCTCCGTCCCTCTCCCACCCACTCCCTTCCCCTCTGAGCGGCGTAGGACAGATATCCGTCCTGCGCATTGTAGGATAGGCTTCAGCCTATCATATGCCGGCCATTCCCTGGCCAATCAGAGTCCTGAGATCGCCAATCTGCGTTACGGCGCTGCTGCGCAGCAGCGCCGTATGATGTAAACAGTGGGGATTTCTTCCCCGCTTGTTTACATTTTGCCGGCGAGCCGCGATCGACACCCTCCGTGAACTGACAATGGAGCGGCCGTTTCCATGGTAAAACACTTAAGACCTGCCGACGCCTATGGGCGTTAGCTGGTCGTTAAGTGGTTAATTGTTTTATGCTCAACTGGCGCCTCCATTCTAACATTGTTTTTGCTGCAGTAAGGTACAGTACCAGATTGTTCTTTTCTTCTTTAGATCATAGTGTGAGCTATGTCTTCACCAAATCCCCTACCCTGAAAGACTCTATGCTGTTGAAAACACCTCACCTCTTTCCTTCCAATTTAGTGGCATGGGCCGATGCGTGTGTCCAAGTAAAACATCCAGTACGAGTGTCCTTCCATCTGCTTGTCTCCATGTTACATCTCTCATTGAGCTTCAGTATGATTATGTCCTTGAAGATATCACAAGCTGGGTATAGGTGATGGATGAAGGAAGCGAAACTAACATCAATCAAAACATCTCCCTTCACAAAACCTGCAGGGTTTGGTAAAACAGTCTATTAAACACATCAAATGAATGAAGCTGTTGATGTAATTTTAATGTATCTACTACCTCTTAACCTCCCTGGCGGTTGCCGCACAGAAGGATTTCTCAGGCCCTACTGGGCCGATTTTCATAATATTTTTTTGGTACACGCAGATAGCACCTTGCTAGCTGCATGTACAAACCAATCACTGACGCTCCGCGCCGATTCGCCGCTACCCGCCGCGCCGCCCCCCCAGACCCCTTGTGCAGCCTCGCCTATCAGTGCCAGGCAGCACTGAGGGGTGGATCGGGACTCCCGATGATGTCACAACGTCGATGACGATCATTGCCATGGCGACGGGGAAGCCAAACAGGAAATCCCGTTCTGAACGAGATTTCCTGTTTGCGCTAATTGCCGTAAGCGATCGGAAGGGGTAGGGGGATGCTGCTGCGCTGCCCCCTCGCGGTTTTAATAGACCGCCAGGGAGGTTAATACATGTTTTCAGCAATAGCAGCTATCGTTTTATAAATCAAACCAATGCCCAACCTTATAGAAGAAATGCAGTGAAAATAACATAATGCAAAACATGCTTAATTTGTACAATAATTATGTATAAAGGATTTAGCCAGTGTGTGCCCATTGTAAAAGCTTTAAAAGCTTTCCTCTCCCTGATTTACACTCTGACATTTATCCCATGGACATTTTTACTGCTGGCAGGTGATGTCACTGAAAGGAGATGCTGCTTGCATTTTTGGCAGTAGGAAACACCTGTTAACCTACTTAGCGGTAACCCCGTGTGTGATACGGGGTACGCCGCCGGAGGGTGCCGCACTGCCGCTCAGGCCCTGCTGGGCCGATTTAATTAATTTTTTTTTTTTTTGCTGGACGCAGCTAGCACTTTGCTAGCTGCGCCAGCACCCCGATCGCCGCCCCCCAGACCCTGTGCGCTGCCT
Source organism: Hyperolius riggenbachi (assembly GCF_040937935.1). NCBI lineage: Eukaryota > Metazoa > Chordata > Amphibia > Anura > Hyperoliidae > Hyperolius > Hyperolius riggenbachi. The sequence goes on from NC_090652.1 coordinate 24,805,377, forward strand.
GGCCAATCAGTGCCAGGCAGCGCCGAGGGGTGGATCTGGAGTCCCAATGACGTCCCGACGTCGCTGACGTCGGTGACGTCATCCCGCTCCGTCGCCATGGCGACGGGGGAAGCCCTCCAGGAAATCCTGTTCTTTGAACGGGATTTCCTGATCGATGCGGGGGGATGCCGCGATGCCAGGTCGCGATGCCATTTAAACCATTTAACGGCAGCTTTGTCGGCTTTGGACTAATAATGTCCAAAACTGACAAAGCTGCCGTTAAATGGTTTAAATGGCATCGCGACCTGGTGCTCAAACAGGCGGACAAAGGGGGGAATGTGGTGATCATGTCGAGCGAGTTCTATACGAAAGAGGCCTACAGGCAACTGAAAAATACTGAGTTCTATCAGAGGTTGGGAAGCAATCCGAGGCATAGGTACCAGTCAACTCTCCGCACTTTGTTAAGGCGAGGAGTTGAAAGTGGGTACATGTCACAGAGGTTGGCAGTTGACCTATTCCCCGTGTCCCCCCGGCACCCTGTGTGGTATCACCTCCCTAAATTGCATAAGTCCGCGGAGAGCCCCCCAGGAAGACCTATCGTCTCAGGGTGTGGCTCTCTGACGGAACGCCTGTCCAGGTTCCTTGACCATCTGCTGCATCCCTTACTCGTGGGGGTTCCGGCCTATTTGGACGACACACTTGATACGATCAATATGGTCGAAAATATTATATGGGAACCTGATTACACACTGGCCACTATTGATGTGGAAAGCCTGTATAGCAGGATACCCCATTAGGAGGGACTGAGAGCGGTTCGGAAGTTCCTGGACAGGACAAACAAAGATGAAGGGTACAAGGACTTCCTTTGTGATTGTTTGAGGTTTACCTTAACACACAATGCCTTCTTGTTCGATGGAAGGTGGTACCACCAGACATCTGGGACGGCCATGGGGACCTCTGTGGCATGTACCTATGCTGGCCTCTTCCCGGGAGCGTGGGAGGAGGATTATGTGTGGGCCCTAACAACCCCTACAGGTGTAACATCAAGAAATGGGCCCGGTATGTGGACGATGTGCTGGTGGTGTGGCAGGGAGGTACAGTAGCTTTCGAGGCCTTCATGGATTATCTTAACGATAATCGGGTGAATATGCGCTTTACGTCAGAAATAAATGAGGTCTCCATCAGCTTTCTGGACCTCAAGATAAAGCCAGAAGGCACAAAATTGGTATGTGAGGGCTTCAGGAAGACCACAGCCGTTAACTCCCTGCTACACAGGAACAGCTTCCATCCCAAGCATGTCACAACCTCCCTGCCATACGGCCAGTATTTGCGATTAAGACGAAACAATTCAAGTCTAGATACCTTCGAGCAGCAGGCGCAGGAGCTGACTGGGCGATTGGAGGCAAGAAGGTATGATAGACACTCCCTTGAGGTAGCCCAGGATAGAGCAAGGAAAGCGGATAGGAGCTCCCTCCTTACTAGAGGCCCCAAAAATCAGAAGAAGGAAACTTTTACCTTTACTTTCGACTATACCCCGATGTCCAAAAAGTTGACACAAATCATCAAGAAAAACTGGGGAATAATAGTGAGAGATCCTACCCTCCAAAAAGTGTTCCCGGACCCCCCTAGAGTAGCGTATAGGAAAGCCCCGACGTTGGGGGACACCCTGACCCGGAGCGAATACCGCTCACCCCCTGTTCAAAACTGGCTCTCCAATAGACGTCCCAGGGGGAATCATAGGTGTGGTAACTGCAGCTACTGTAAGAATATGTGGGAGGGCACAAACTACCGGCTAGGTGGCCTGCAGTGGGAGGTGAGAGCCTTTATCACATGCCAAACCAAGTTTGTCTCGTATGTGATTTTTTTCCCCTGTCTCTTTTACTATGTAGGTAAAACTACCCGCCCCTTGAAAGAAAGAGTAGGGGAACATTTCAAGTCAATTAAGTCGGGTAAAGGCAGCCCGAGGCTGATTGAACATGTAAGGGAGGCCCATGGGGGTAGGGCAGGGTGCTTGAGATTTGCAGGCCTTCTGCACGTCGCCCCTTCATGTAGGAGAGGTGACCGCGACCGAGAATTGACCAGACGGGAATCGCGGGTCATCTTACGTGCAGAGGCCTTGGGGCCGCTAGGCCTGAATTATAGGTTGGAGTTATCTTGCTTTCTGGACCCCTGAGGACTCCTACTAGCCCCCCCCCCACTTTGACTCCAGCCTTTTTGTCCACAATATACCTTCTTCCATATCTAACTCCCCAAATCTTGGTGGTTGGGTCTAACTAGTCCACTTTTACCTCTCTGGGTTTACCCTGGACACTTCCCTTTTTCGGAATTCTTTCCTATCGGCCTGTGAAGCACAACCAGGACGGACCAGTTGCCAGATCACGACGTTGAGTGGGGTTTAAAGGGTGCAGAATGCACCGCCAGGTTCTCAATAGGAGACCAGGCTCCCCACCACTTCGACCAGGCGTAGATGTAGCCAGCGGACCAATGGGGGTCCAAGCCAGCCTTTGACCCAATGTTCGGAGGCTGACTCTCTTCCCTTTTCCCTCCCCTTTCCCCTTCCTGTGCTTGGATATAGGGGGAGAGATGCCTGGGCGTACGACCTCGGCCTGGGGGGGTCGGATCTGGCATATGGCCCGGATTTTGGGGTTATTCCTGGTGGTGGGTTCTGTGGTGTGTTGGCTTCTCTATAGATCCAACTACTCTAGTCTGCCTAGCATTTCCTGGGTTTGCCCCCATGTGAATCCCACGGGTGTCCTCTTCCTTTCAGATCCCTTTCCTCCCTGTCCCCTTTTCTCTACGCTCAACCAGATGCTTGTCAACTACAGGTTTCTGATTTATAGTTCACCTGGCTTGGAGGCCCAGGACTCTGGCCCTCTAAGCATTTCCATTGAGGAAGTGACCTGCCCCCGTTTCTGAATACAGAAGCAGGATGCTCTTGGGTCGTTCAGGTATGGGGTGGACAGTCCTATATACACCTCTGCTCCTTGTAGATGGAATTAAACCAAATAGGAGTATGGGTGTAGTCCTGAATGTGAATACGCCCCACTGGGTCTCTTTCCATGCAATTTTACCCCCTGATCTTTTTTAATGGGACCCCCTTTGGGTTGGGACGGATGGGGTGTTTTCCACCCCCTTTTAAGCTTATACTAATAAAGGGCGAGTTTTAAATATGTAAAACTTTAGGATTCCGGAAAGTTATGCCATCATGCTGGCATCTATGTATGCCTCTAATAATGCACTGTTGCACTTTTGATTTTATGCACTTTATTTGCCATAATGTCATGCACCGAGATGAGTAATGTTTGTTTATCAATTCCTGTTTGCCAATGCATCATATGTATTTCACGTATTTGCCTTGTTTGCACATGTCACTTTCCCATTGGCTGCTTAGCGCAGTCCAGCACGATGATGTAAGCTAGATGCTTAATTCTCTCCGTAGAGCGGAGAGTCTCCGCCCCTTCACCCCTGACCCTCACTACCACGCAACTCTCACCAATGGGGCATCGCTGGGGGCGCGGCTTGAGGACTGTATGTAAGAAGCCGTTCAGCGCTGCCCCGTTTTTGGACACACGCACGTGAACAAGCGTCAAACGGCTGTAGTGCTGTCCGCACATCCCCTGGTCACCTCTTCCCTGCTCACCCCGGCATCCCCATTGATCCAGGTTTGACAGTTCTGTTTTCTTAATGTCATCAATACTGGCTGTTGGCTGAAAGACAGAATCAATAAACGTGCAAGAGGAAGGTGCACAGCGCTGTCTTTGTGTACTTCATATTTGAGTTTGTGCCCTGCACTGTCCAAAAGCTTGATGCACTTCCCTTTGCTTGGACTGTGAGCTGACTACTGGGTGCTGTTGTATTGGTGAAGCCGATTGCAGATATATTGGAGCTAGCTGTGCCCCCCACCAAACCAGCTGTGTGCCAAGTGTTTTCCTCCACTGAAGTGTAAAAAGAAATTACAGCCATAAAACCCTTTCCTGTCAGTAAATGGTTTATGAGAGCAGGAAAGAGATAAAAAGGTTCAGTAGTTCATATATTTTAGCTTTGGCATACTTCAGTGCATGCGTCATTAAACAGAGATAATGAAACAGTAAAAACTTTAAAACTAGATTTAAATATAAAATAAAACTGTGGAATATCTAAAAAAAAGTCATTTTTAGGAGAAGGAGGATAGATTCAGTTGTTTATCTCATCAGTTTTTATTCACCCCGGATTTCCCTTCAGGGAGAAAATTATTATCCATTTCAGCCCGCGGGTATTTTTCTCCTTTTGCATCAGAGCAATGTTCACCTCCCATTCATTCGCCAATAACTTTATCACTAATTATCACATTGAATTGATCTATATCTTGTTTTTTTCTGCCACTAATTAGGCTTTCTTTGGGTGGTACATTTTTCTAAGAATTATTTTTTTCTAAATGCATTTTCACAGGACTATTAAGAAAAAAATGGAAAAATGTATTATTTCTCAGTTTTCTGCCAATATAGCTTTAAAATAATACATACTACCACAATTAAAACCTATGTATTTTATTTGCCCATTTATTCCAGTTATTACACCATTTAAATTGTGTCCCTATCGCAATGTATGGCGCCAATATTTTATTAGGAAATAAAGGTGCATTTTTTCAGTTTTGCGTCCATAACTATTTACAAGCTTATAATTTTAAAAATGTTCATACTATACCTTCTTCACATGCACATTAAAAAAAGTTCAGACCCTAAGGTAACTATTTATGTTTTTTTTTTTATTGTATTTTTTTATTTTATTTGAGTAATTTTTGGTTTCTATTAGAAAGATAGTGGCTTCTGGGGAGCGCTCCTAGCATTTTATCTGTTTCTGCAAATAATCATCAAATGAGAATAGTCCATCATTTTTTAACTAGAGATATAGTCTGAACTCTGCCCAGTAAAGCACCTACACTGTATGCTTAAATATGTGTGTTAAAATTTTGCTCTAATCCACTGTCTATTCACATAAGTCTAACATATGTCCACAACTACTAGCAAACAATGCTTTGTTAATAAGACCACTATCAGTACTATGTATGTATGTGTGGGTGTTGTATTAGAATTCTATAAAAACGTATTTAAGAAAAAAAAAACTTGGCTGTGTATTTCTTTCACTGTTAACGTTTTGTACCCCTATACCAGTGATGGCTAACCTTGGCACTCCAGTTGTCGTGGAACTACAAGTCTCATGAGGCATTGCAATACTCTGACAGCTCTAAGAATAACTCAGGGAGGCAGAGGCATGATGGGATTTGTAGTTTTCTCACAGCTGGAGTGCCAAGGTAAGCCATCACTGCCCTATACTAATTCTTCCTCTGAGGGAGGGTGTTGTCGGGCAGGCATCTGGAGCACACCCAAATGCCACCATGAACCACCATAGACCCTAGACCCCCCCTTCTCCTGGGCACCGAAGGTAGAGGAAGAGCCCCTGGTATGGACAAAGCCTCCGGGAGAGGGAGAAGGCTTTGCCAGCCTTCTCTGTCAGAGCCTCCCCACATCATGGTGGTCTGAAATAGCTTAGGTTGCTGAGCCCCACGCAGCTATACCAGTCTGCATGGATGGCAATGGTTTAAAAAAGGTTTGGGACTCCTTATATTTTTTTTTTTTACAGCTGTACTGTGATTGCTGACAAAAGCATTGCAACTTGGCCATGGTGGTCATAATACATTGCATACTTACCACCAGGAAACGCCAGACGTGCTTAATTACAAACAGGAAACTTCAGCAGGAAATGCACTGCTGTTTCTGGGGATATATATATTTAAATTTTCACTACCGATGGGCAATGCATTTATCCGTCATTTATCCAAATTTTAAAAAAAAAATGTACCCTAACTTTCTCAAAAATTACAAGGTCTTTTTGAATGTTTTTCCCTTATTCTCACTGTTGTCTTACTGCTCTCCTTTAAATATCTAGCATGTTAGGTGATTGAAGCATTATGGGAGCTTTACTATTAACCTCTAAAGTCAGCAGTATTCTTCTTCATGGCAATTTTGCGCTGAATTCTGCTGGTGAATTCATAGAAATATGGGCCGGGGTGAACCAAGAGTGCTTCTAAACTCTTTTAAAAATACTAGCGCTTTGCAAAGGCCTTGGTTAATGTATTTGAATGGGATGGATCACACCAGAGCAATGTGATTTTCTCCCAAATGCAAACGTGGGTCCTTCAGCATTTCTTTGCTTTTCTGAGGCGTTTCATATATGTATAGTAAAGTGGAAAATTGCTCTGAAAATCTCTAGGCATGATTAGAAAATTGCTAGGCACATGCCTAGAATCGTTCTGAAAAATCACTTCAAACAGCGTTGAGCGTTTGTAATTATGCTAGCTCTTTTTGGTGTGCACTGGCCCTGATAAAGGATGAATTTTAATGTGAACTACACGTCAGAACGGCAAAAAAAGATTGGTAAGCAAAAAATAGGCCAATTCACAGTAAAATTCAAGTTCACAAATTTTGCTTGCTCAATGCAATTCTGGAAAAATATGCATTCGGACTTGCCAACTATGCAATTGAATGGACAGTGAATCAAACAGGGAGCTATTTGATCAACAAGATCGCAATTGCAAAAATTAGCTCTTCATTATGATCAACACTACAAACCAAAAGGAACCAGCAGCAGCTATCTGAGCATTACATAGTTACATAGTTATTTGGGTTGAAAAAAGACTTAAGTCCATCGAGTTCAACCAGAGAACAAGTACAACACCAGCCTGCTCCCTCACATATCCCTGATGATCCAGAGGAAGGAGAAAAACCCTTACAAGGCATGGCCCAATTAGCCCCAAAAGGAAAAAAATTCCTTCCCGACTCCAGATGGCAATCAGATAAAATCCCTGGATCAACATCATTAGGCATTACCTAGTAAGTGTAGCCATGGATGTCTTTCAACGCAAAGAAAGCATCTAAGCCCCCTTTAAAAGCAGGTATAGAATTTGCCATAACTACTTCCTGTGCAACTGCATTCCACATCTTAAACACTCTTACTGTTACATAGTTACATAGTTACATAGTTATTTTGGTTGAAAAAAGACATACGTCCATTGAGTTCAACCAGTACAAAGTACAACTCCAGCCCGTCCCCCACATACCCCTGTTGATCCAGAGGAAGGCAAAAAAAAACCCACAATGCATGGTCCAATTAGCCCCAAAAGGGAAAAATTCCTTCCTGACTCCAGATGGCAATCAGATAAAATCCCTGGATCAACATCATTAGACATAACCTAGTAATTGCAGCCATGGATGTCTTTCAACGCAAGGAAAGCATCTAAGCCCCCTTTAAATGCAGGTATAGAGTTTGCCATAACGACTTCCTGTGGCAATGCATTCCACATCTTAATCACTCTTACTGTAAAAAACCCTTACAAGGCATGGCCCAATTAGCCCCAAAAGGTAAAAAATTCCTTCCCGACTCCAGATGGCAATCAGATAAAATCCCTGGATCAACATCATTAGGCATTACCTAGTAAGTGTAGCCATGGATGTCTTTCAACGCAAAGAAAGCATCTAAGCCCCCTTTAAATGCAGGTATAGAATTTGCCATAACTACTTCCTGTGCAAATGCATTCCACATCTTAAACACTCTTACTGTTACATAGTTACATAGTTACATAGTTATTTTGGTTGAAAAAAGACATACGTCCATCGAGTTCAACCAGTACAATGTACAACTCCAGCCCGTCCCCCACATACCCCTGTTGATCCAGAGGAAGGCAAAAAAAAAAAACCACAAGGCATGGTCCAATTAACCCCAAAAGGGAAAAATTCCTTCCTGACTCCAGATGGCAATCAGATAAAATCCCTGGATAAACATCATTATTCATAACCTAGTAATTGCAGCCATGGATGTCTTTCAACGCAAGGAAAGCATCTAAGCCCCCTTTAAATGCAGGTATAGAGTTTGCCATAACGACTTCCTGTGGCAATGCATTCCACATCTTAATCACTCTTACTGTAAAGAACCCTTTCCTAAATAAATGGCTAAAACGTTTTTCCTCCATGCGCAGATCATGTCCTCTAGTCCTTTGAGAAGGCCTAGGGACAAAAAGCTCATCCGCCAAGCTTTTATATTGCCCTCTAATGTATTTATACATGTTAATTAGATCCCCTCTAAGGCGTCTTTTCCTTTAGACTAAATAAACTCAGTTTATCTAACCTTTCTTGGTAAGCAAGACCTTCCATCCCACGTATCAATTTTGTTGCTCGTCTCTGCACCTGCTCTAAAACTGCAATATCTTTCCTGTAATGTGGTGCCCATAACTGAGTTCCATATTCCAAATGTGGTCTTACTAGAGAGTTAAACAGGGGCAATATTATGCTAGCATCTTGAGTTTATATTTCCCTTTTAATGCATCCCAAAAGTTTATTAGCTTTAGCTGCAGAGGCTTGGCATCGAATACGATTTTTTAACTTGTTGTCGTCTACAAGTATGATGTCCCCAACTGTATTCCATTTATTTTGTATGGTGCTAGACCATTGGTACGACCAAAATGCATGACTTTACATTTTTCATCATTGAATTTCATCTGCCATTTATGTGCCCATATAGCCTTCCTATCCAGATCCTGTTGCAATATGACACTATCTTCCTGAGAGTTGATGATTCTGCACAATTTTGTATCATCTGCAAAAATAGCAACATTGCTTTCTACTGCATCTATTAGGTCATTAATAAATAAATTGAATAGAACTGGACCCAGAACAGACCCCTGTGGGACCCCACTGCTAACAGTCACCCATTTTGAGTATGATCCATTGACCACAACTCTTCCCCAGTCCTTGCATCCCAACTTTTGCACCAGACTTTTGTTTTGAACAGTGTCGAAGTCCTTTGCAAAGTCCAAGTATATCACATCTACAGCATTCCCAATGTTCACATTAGCGTTCACTACCTCATACAAGCTGAGCATGATAGTCAAACAGGACCTGTCTTTAGTAAACACATGTTGATGCTGAGAAATTAGATTATTTTCTACTATGAAGTTGTGTATAGTATCTCTTAGTAACCCCTCATTCTTATAACTTGCACTCTAAACAACGCCCATAGAAACTAAGCAGGTGGTTTCGGCGCATGCTCACGGCTGGGTGCCGAAACCAGGTGCCCCATAGCAGCAATGTAATGCTGTGCGGGGCGTGTAAATGTAATTTGGAGCTGCAGAGGTTGCTGGACCTCGAGTGAGAACTCAGAGGGGAATAAGTATTTAAAGCCGCCAGGGAGTTTTGTGGCAGCAGGAAGAGCCATCATTTGGCTCTCCCAGTGCCCAACTCACCAGCGACGCGTACATATATATACACATCACAGAAAGGCATGAAGAAGATATAGTAAAATATTGACTGAGAACTTTGGGATTCTCCTAGCAGGTCTTCAGTGTAACCTTTATCAGTCATTAAAGGGACTCCGAGCAGTGCAGAAACTATGGAAAGATGCATACCATTTTGAAGCTCTCTTTCTCCTCTTTCCAACAATATATAAACCGCCGTCTTACTCCTTTTAGTTTTCGATATTTCCGCGATTTTGATCAGGAAAATATTGAAAACTAAAAGGAGTAGGGCGGTGGTTTTTGTGTCGTTGGAAAGAGGAGAAAGAGAGCTTAAAAATGATATGCATCTTTCCATAGTTGCTTGTACTACACAGGACGACTTTTCTCCAAAGTCAGCAGTGAATGAAGCTGCTGACTTTGGGGAAAAGTCGTCCTGTATAATACTAGTAACTATGGAAAGATGCATATCATTTTGAAGCTCTCTTTCTCCTCTTTCCAACGACACATAAACTGCCAACCTACACTTTTTAGTTTTCATTATTTTCGCGTTTGCCACAATTTCGATTGCGAAAATAGTGAAAACTAAAAGGCGTAGGGCGGCGGTTTATATATTGTTGGAAAGAGGAGAGCTTCAAAATGGTATGCATCTTTCCATAGATTCTGCACTGCTCGGAGTCCCTTTAAAAACCCAGGCATTAGTTACATGTATTTGTAAATACACAATAAGGAGATGTTGACAAACCTCCTGAGTTAACCTTGCTTCCTATTCAAGTGTACCAAAGTGGGATGTGTAAAAAAAGAAAGAAAAACATACAGCATACACACAACATGGAAGAACTGTTATATTTTACATACCAGAGCTAAAAATGTAATGAGAATTCATCAAAGGAAATTTCAAAGAATCCTCTGCAAAGTCCATGTCTGGCTTGTCCGAGAAAAATGTCTCAAGGTAATGTCTAGAGTCAAAGTCATCTTCATGGTAGAATTTTTTTGGTTCCCCATCCATTTTCAGGATCTTCTCCACTTTTGGTTTCTCGCTTGTCTTCGATCTTCTCTTTATAGTCATTTACACCAATTACTATGTGATTTACTACTTACTCATAGGTTTCCACGCTCACAAGTCAGTCATGGGGATTCAGCTGACTGCATCATGGCTGATCATAAATATTTAAAAATGACAATAAGCAAAGTATTATATTTCATTGCTATGTGTATTTAAACCCGACGCTGGGGATACAAAAAAAAAAAAATCTTCCAGTTTTATCTATTTATTTAAGTATTTGTATAGCGCCAACATATTACACAGCGCTGTACAGAGTATATATTGTCTTGTCACTAACTGTACCTCAGAGGGGCTCACAATCTAGTTCCTACCATAGTCATATGTCTATGCATGTATCGTGTAGTGCATGTATCATAGTCTAGGGACAATTTAGGGGGAAGCCAATGAACTTATCTGTATGTTTTTGGAATGTGGGAGGAAACCGGAGTGCCCGGAGGAAACCCACGCAGACACAGGGAGAACATACAAACTCCTTGCAGATGTTGACCTTGCTGGGATCTGAACCAGGAACCCAACGCTGCAAGGCGAGAGCGCTAACCCCTATGCCACTGTGCTGCAAGTCAGTTTTAGATGACTTGCAGAATAGTTGGAAATTTTGGAATGTTATTGTTGTTTGTCCTATATTTTCTCTACATCTTTACTGGACTACCATAAATCTCCATGCTTTACTATAAACACCTGGATCAGCATCCCATCTTTAACACATCTGCAGTAAATCTGTATCTTCTCCATAACGCTTACATCTAGCAGATAGTATGGTGAAGTGGTTACATGCACCTTACATTAACACACACTCAACGTTTCTAGGAGGACCTGATTGGAGGCTGCCACTTATTATGCAGACTACTCCCAAGTCCTCATCATCCACTTGCTATAAGTCAGCACAAAACTGCATGTTTAACCTTCTAACATCCGCTCCCTGCCAATTGGCATGAGCAGACCGGCAGCCCCAGGACCACTCCACGCCAATTGGCGTGAAGTCCTTGGGTGGAGTTTTGCAGAAAATCGCTCACCGCTGCGCATCTCCACATAAATGACGGAGCTCTGCTCTGCCATCAGTCTCCCAGTGGCGATCGCCGCTAGGAGACTGTTAAATGGGAAAACCGCCATCTAATAACACTGTACAGTGCTGTGATCTAAGGCAGCGCTGTAGTGTCACACGGCGGTCCCCCTGGGGGAGACAGGAGCGATTCGCTGTCATTGGCTGCAGGCAGGAGGGAGGGAGGAAAAAAAAAGATTAAATTAATAATAAAATGACTTTATTTATTAAAAAATATATATATTTATAAAAAAAATAAAATAAACACCTTGGGAGAAATCATAGCCCACCCAACAGAAAGCTCTGAAAGGGCAGAAAGGGGGGAGGGGGGGTCACTTGTGTGCTGAGTTGTGCACTGAAGCTAGGCCTTAAAGCTGCAGTGGCCTAATTAGTAAAAAATGGCCTGGTCACTAGAGGAGTTTAAGACCGCGGTCCTTAAAGGACCTCTTTCCCAAACATTTTTAAATGTTAAAAACATGTAAACATATGTAATATGTAAACAAAAGTATGTTTCTTCTAAAGTAATGTAAGCCATAAATTACTTTTCTCCTATGTTGCTGTCACTTACAGCAAGTAGTAGAAATCTGACATTACCAACAGATTTTAGACTATCCTATCTTCTTATGGGGGTGTGTGTGTGTAGGGGGGGGGGGGTCTCAGGGTTTTCTTTATTTGTAAAAGCACTTAGTGAATGGCAGTTGCCCCATCCAACTGCCAAAAATGTGTGCAGTGAACACTGAGGCTGGACAGCATCTTGTATAAATCTTTTTCAGGGGGTGTCTTTATACAGAATAAAGGCCATGCTGAGAATCCCCTATGGAGAGATCGACTTGCCCAAAATCTGTCGGAAATTTCAGATTTCTAATACTTACTGTAAGCAACATAGGAGAAAAGTAATTTATGGCTCATTTTACTCTGGAAGAAAATAACTTCTTAATTGTATGTGTTTTAAATTTTACGATTTTTGTGACGGTTCCTCTTTAAGAGGTTAATCAATAAATATAAGTATAATAGCATCACAATAGCAGCATATAAATGTCCTACCATGTATTTTATGATATAATTATGGTTCTGTTTGAAATTAATTTTGCAATAGTTTGAAATTTTGCATTACGGTATTTGACAAGCATATATTTGCAATGTATTGTATGATTTTATATAATAGATCATATTATATTTTATACATGTTGTGAGATATGATAAATATCTACCTTACATTTTTAGGCCCTTTATGACCTGAGAAAATGAGCTGATCTTATCATGAAATGCATCAGCTGGTGCTTTTATTAAACTTTATGCATATAGCTTGCTGTGTCCTTATTTAGGGAGCTAAGCCAATGATATTTTTGCACTGTTTTTAATTATTTTAATTTATTTTGGGAACCTCCCAGTTCCTTATAGTTTCTGAACTTTAGAGGTCTTTCAGAACTGCATGAAGTAGATTCTACTGTATGCTGCACTTATGTCTTCCTAGTCCTGATGTGGTATGGAATTTAGGCCACCTAATTTCCGCATACTCGCTGTGATCGTGTGCACCCAACTGGGGAGATTTCAAAAGTCATATGACAGCTGAAATCTTCCTCACTGATCAGGAGAATGGCGATTGCAGTGAGCACAATGCAGCAGCTGCAGCAGAAGGGACTCACTCACCTCTCTTTGTTACCCCAAAGATCTTCGTCCCCACCACACAGATTAACATCCAGGCTCCAACAGCACACTGCCCCTAGTGTGGGGACCTAGCTTGATGACATCATCAAGAGAGGATTGAGAACTTAGCAGCAGTGGAGGCTGGATGCCAGTTTGAGTGGAAAAGAGAGCTTATTTTTATTGGATCTAGGGGACTGGAGTAAATACTTATCTAGCATGCTTCTTGCTCCTAGCTCTGCATATGGAGAATCACAAGACCACCTCACCAGACCACCATGGAAACACATGGGGGCCATCAGACCTCCAGGAAGGTGCAATACAGAATGCCAAACCACCAGGGAAGTGCATGGGGACCACCAGGGAAGCACAGGGGACCACCAGACCACCAGGGAAGTGCATGAGGACCACCAGATCACCAGGGAAGTGTGGGAGAACCAGCAGACCACCAGGGAAGCACAAGAGACCACCAGATCACAAGGGAAGTGCATGGCGACCACTAGACCACCAAAGAAGCACATGGATACCAACATACCACCAGGGAAGTTCATAAGGACCACCAGACCACCAGGGAAGTGCATAGCAACCATCAGACCAGCAGGGAGGTAAACGAGGACCACCAGTAAAGCCCATGGAAACCACCAGGGAAGAACATGGGGACCACTAAACCAACAGGATAGCTATGGGGACCTCTAAACTTCTACAGGGAGATCTGTATAAGGGAGGGGGGACAGGCCAAATTGGAAAATTGAATAGGGAGACCCTAGTGATGGCAATGAAGTGAAAACTATTAAAATAAAATAAACGAAATATATAAAAGGCTCACATTACACCTGTCTTTGTTAACTTGCTTTGGTTAACCTCCCTGGCGGTAAGCCCGAGCTGAGCTTGGGCTATGCCGCCGGGAGGCACCGCTCAGGCCCCGCTGGGCCGATTTGCATAATTTTTTTTTGTTACACGCAGCTAGCACTTTGCTAGCTGCGTGTAACCTCCGATCGCCGCCGCTACCCGCCGATCCGCCGCTATACCCGTCGCCGCAGCCGCCCCCCCCCCCCCCAGACCCCGTGCGCTGCCTGGCCAATCAGTGCCAGGCAGCGCTGTGGGGTGGATCGGATTCCCCTTTGACGTCACGACGTCGATGACGTCGGTGACGTCATCCCGCCCCGTCGCCATGGCGACGGGGGAAGCCCTCCAAGAGATCCCATTCTTTGAACGGGATCTCTTGATCTCCGTTCGCCGAAGGCGATCGGAGGGGCTGGGGGGATGCCGCTCAGCAGCGGCTATCATGTAGCGAGACATTGTCTCGCTACATGAAAAAAAAAAAAAGCTGCCCCCTGGTGGATTTTAACAAACCGCCAGGAAGGTTAATGTAAAAGTGGCCATACACTGGTCGGTTTGCCATCAGATCGACCAACCGATAGATCATCTCTGATCGAATCTGATCAGAGGGATCGTATGGCTGCCTTTACTGCAAACAGATTACGAATCGATTTCAGCATGAAACCGATCACAATCTGTGAAGCTGCTGATTGTTAAAGGTCACAATCTGTGACCTTGTCTCGCTACATGATAGCCGCTGCTCAGCGGCATCCCTCCAGCCCCTCTGATCGCCTCCGGCGATCGGAGATCCCATTCAAAGAACGGGATCTCCTGGAGGGCTTCCCCTGTTGCCATGGCGACGGGCGGGACGACATCACCGACCGTCAAAGGGGACTCCGATCCACCCCACAGCCCTGCCTGGCACTTATTGGCCAGGCAGCGCACGGGGTCTGGGGGGGCGGCTGCGGTGCGACGGTATGTGGCGAATCGGCAGGTAGCGGCGGCGATCGGATTGCACACACAGCTAGCAAAGTGCTAGCTGTGTGTAGCAAGAAAAAAAAAATAGTTATGCAAATCGACCCTGCGGGGCCTGAGCGGTGCCTTCCGGCGGCATAGCCCGAGCTCAGCTCGGGCTTACCGCCAGGAAGGTTAATGAATCTGCAATCTGCAAATGTTATATGGGTTATCTGTCTGTTTTAGACATTCAATTCAAGGTTGTCTTTTATTATAAGGTCATGGCACGGTCCTAATCTAGCTCAACATGATAGAAATCACATTACATTTTTGCTATTATACACTTCAAATCTGCTTTTTCTATGCCAGTGAGAATTTCTTCTATAAATGTTTTGGGACTGAATTCACCCTATAAAAGATATATTTTGTGGAAGGAAATCAAGACACATAATTCCCTTTTAGAAAAATATATGCATTTGTGCTCTAACATCTTATTCTCTTTAATCTATCACAGCTCATTTTTGCAAAAGAATAGAGGTGTATTGATTTGGGCAGCTGTGTATATTAGCAGCTGTGTAGGAACGTAGGAAAACATAGTGGAGGTATACAATGATAGGCTGTTGTAGACCTGTATGTAGGTGGTATCAATGAGTTAGAGAGGGGTAGTAATGAGTAGTGTAATAGTAGTATAAGATGATGTCCTGCTGTAAATGGGACATGGGTATAGAGAGGAGGTAGGATAGCATGCGGTGGTGCCCTAGGGATGCTTACTGATCCAGAACCCCAGTACAGCCCACTTTTATCATTTACCAAAAATTCACAAATCATTAACCAACCCACCAGGCAGACCTATTATTTCCGGTATTAACTCACTATCATCACATCTATCAGAGTTAATCGATTATCATTTACAACAAAAAGTAAGAGAATTACCTTCGTTCCTCAAGGATTCCACTCAACTACTCAAAGAACTTACAGATATACCCTGGAAGACAGACTACAAATGGGTAGCATTGGATGTATCAGCTTTATATTCCAATATTTGTCATAAAGTCAGGCTTAAAGCAGTTTGGCATTTTCTACAGAGAGACACTAGGATTCCGCACAAACAAAAAATTATCCTGATTAAATCAATTGCATTTATACTCACGCACAACCATTTTACATTGATGGGTAATATCTATTTACAAAAACGAGGAACGGCAATGGGGTCGAATGTGGCTCCTAGCTATGCTAATCTTACAATAGAATACCTGCTAATAGAACAAAACAATCCCTACATCTCTAACATCATCTACTACCGAAGGTATATAGACGACTTGATATTTATTTGGAACGGCGACACAACATTGATATGTGACTTTGTTAGCCATATGAATAACTACAACTGAGGAATATCGTTCACATCAAACTGCAATGAAAGGGAAATCGAATACTTAGATGTAGTACTGTGCGCCGTGGGCGGTGAGATTAAATTGAAGAACCATGTCAAGTCTGTTGATTCCAATGCATATATTGATTATAGGAGTAGCCACCATAGACCATGGAGGAATAATATTCCATACGTCAATTTTTAAGGATATGCAAAAATTGTACAGACCTAAGATCTTTTGACACACAAGAGTCCTTACCAATAAATTCAGAGATAAGAATTTCCCAACTAAAATCATCACCGCGGCAAGAAAAAAAGCTAGAAGAACTGATAGATCTACATTATTGACAACTAAAGAAAAATCCACAGAATCAAACAAATCCCAGAATCAAACCAGCTTCATCACTAGATTCTCCAGCAATCATATGTCAGTGAAAAAAATATTAACAAAACATTGGCCACTACTTAAAAACGATCCTTATCTGAAAAAAAGGAATCAACGAAAAACCACAGTGGATCTTCAGAAGGGCACAAACATTAAAAAAATGTACTAGCCCCCAGCAAACTGAAAGTCCCGAAACCAAGATTAGATTCTGAGCACCCAGAACCGTGGGGGTCCAAAAATGCAAACAAAAAAGTTGCCTCTGCTGTCAGAAGATCCAGAACAACCAAAAGACTTTCAGATCCACCACTACAGGAGAGTCTTTTGATATCACCCAAAAGATGTATTGCTCAACAACCTTTATTATCTATCTTCTAACATGTGGATGCGGGCTACAATATGTGGGTCGGACAACACAACAGCTGAAAACGAGATGGGGACAACATAGGCAGAACATCAACAAGGGTTTCACCAAACATGGCCTGTCCAGACATTTTAAAGAAATACATAACCAAGAACACACCGAAAGTTTGTCCAATAGAACATATACCACTTGATATACAGAATGGAAAGGACAGACTAAAGGCCAGGGAGATATACAGAACAGAAAGGACAGACTAAAGGCCAGGGAGATGTACTGGGTATTCAAACTGAGGACCCTCCAACCAGAAGGCCTGAACATTAGTTTGGAACGCAACCTTTAGAACCTATTCCAATCCATTTTCTTCTCCTCCCCCCGCCCTCCCTCCCTCCCCCCGCCCTTCCTTTTTCCCCCTCCTCCCTCCCATTTGATATCCCTCGCCTCCCTTCCCCCGTTTTTTCCCCTTCCCGCTCCACCGCATCACATAATTTCATTCATCCACAATATGATGTAGAGTGGAACTTTAGAATAATACCACTCCAAATGTATGGCAACACCAAACTGGAAGAGTATAACAACATCTCTGTAAGAGGCCTCCTTCTTAGAAATATAAATAATAATACCAATATCAGACCCTGCTAGAGAACTCTACTACATAAAAGTCTTTTAAAATCAGAAACACCATGTTGGGCACTAGATGCAATATACAGTTTATTTTATATTATTGTGTTTCATTTATGACTGTTCTATCCTAGAATGGGTCTGCCTCCATTTATTGATCTAATATGGTCTTTATCCATTGCCGATATAGAGTATGGTCTTTTCTATTATATTTCATATTTTATCTATGACTACTACAATTGCTTGGTACACACATCTTATAAACATATTTTTTTTATTTTTTTCTAAACACTCATTTACATTTTTACTTTTTCTCATATCCCTTTCTCCATGCCTGACACATCTCACTCATTTGGCACAGAAACTATCTGTATCTTATTCTTTTTACCCATTGCTACCTGTTCCTTGATCCTGCATACTACTTTACATATCAAATGGAATATATACATTCCTGACAAACATTTATATTTGTCTTACCCACTAGGGGGCAGCACCATACATAAACAGACATGGTGTAGTGTATTTATTATTCCTCCATAGATATCAACATATCCAGTATACTATATACAACATACTGTATTAGTATGTTAGATGGTTACAATAACTTATGCAGGATCGTATTTATATAATCTGATACGTCTGTCCCTTAATTTCGATCGAGACCATCTGTCTTGTTTGCCCTGGTGATTGCCCTCATCCATCATGGTGGATATGACCTCTGGCGCATGTGCAACACACACACATGTCGCCATCATTGACATCCCCCGTCTTCCTCCGAATATACTCCTTCCGCCCACAGAGCGACACGTGAGACGCTCCTTCTAACCTTTCCTACCATCACAGATCATTAAAGTCGCATCCCCATTTCCCCTTACTATGCGCCAACCCAGCATGATGCCAGTAAGTCCTTTGCCCCTCCCCTATGACGCAGCACGGACGGCCTTTCCTTGCCCTGTCCTTCTCTCTCCCTCCCACAGCAACCACTGTCTATATCAGCGCTCTCACGCCAAAGAGTTGGTTTGGCGCCCCAGCATCCGTACACCTTGTTTCAGGTAAGACCCCCCGTACAGCACTTTAGCTGAGCATCCCTAGGGCACCACCGCATGTTATCCTACCTCCTCTTTATACCCATGTCCCCTCCCTCGCCTGGGTCCCCCGATCTGCACTCCCCTCCAGCCTTAAATAGATCAGAAGCAGCCGCTACTCGTAAGAGGCACGGGCGGGGAGGACTCACCTCTTCCTCGATCCAGCGTGCGCTCCACTGACGTCACTTCCTGCAACGCCGTCCACTTACAATACAGTGGGCGGCGTTGCAGGAAGTGACTTCAGTGGAGAGCGGGGGGATCCGTCTTGTCCTCTGTGACAAAGCGGCGTGACGGCCGCCATACCGGTGGAGCAGTCCACCGGGGGCTCCTGTTGGGACTTCACCCATGCGCCTATCATATCCTTGGTCCGGCTAAGTATCTAAGCTAGTCTTCTCTGTGGGTTCACTTATAAGTCGCGTCTGTTCTCACTAATGTATTGGCTAATATGCTCATGTTGAATTGTGGATTATTATTTCACTTTGTTATATATTTTCTATTAGGAATCGTCTTGTCTGATTTCACTGTGTGCACTTTTTTTTCTAGCTTTGATATATGAACCCAGGTTCTTAGCCCAGGATAGATCAAAATTGAGCATTCTGGTTGCTATATTATTTATGATATATAGAGTTATCAATGCGGACCTTGGCCAGTCCTTATGATTGTACAATTTGTGTGTTGTATATGCATTGTGCTATTGGGTTGAGTACCTCTCTTTTTTAATTGGGTTTATAAATTGTAGTGATGTATCTAATAAACCTTTTGTAATTTCTCGTATGATAGAGTGTAGTGCTAATTATTGAGGGCTGATTTCCCTTTCCCTTTTAACAGTTCGCACATTGGCCGGCCAGAACCCGAAGTGGCCGGCCAGAACGCGAAGTGGCCACACTTCGGGTTCTGGCCGTAACATATATACAAAGTGAATACACAGTATACTATAAGGGCGCCTCCTACTCTTCTCGATACCCTTTTTGTATTACCCTAATGACCAGGGGTCCTTCACTACACATTTGGAGTGACGTTTTTTTCAAGGAGCAGCGACCAACCCTAGGAAAAGACCAAGTGGGGACGGGATTTCACCACATGCCCTATCGAGTGGTTGCCTACGTAGCAACCTACACTTGTGAGTATTATTACTCTTATTTATGCTCTTTTACCGGATATAATACACCATAAGGGCTCCTGGTGTCCCTGCGGTTTCTCTTTTTCTACATCTGCTACAGCTCCCAGATGCCGTTGCAAATGTATCCATTACATTTTGAAACTTTTTGTGACATAAAATTTCAACATTTCAAACATTTTAACTCAACGTGCCACATCGCCAAGGACTCCACTGCACAGCCACACCATCCTTCCTGCCAATCTGAAAGCCAGTCCTGAAATATGTGAAATTGTAAATTTATGTAAGACATTTTTAAACATTTTGGGCCTTCAAAATGTTAAATTTGAAAAATCTCCTGTCAACTAGTGTTAGTGTGGTACAACAATTGTAATTGCAACCACTGCATGAGAGGCCTGAAATACCAAATTGTTAGAGTCCGTAGGTTTTTTTCGTTTAGTTTTCCCTTTATGTTTTTCTGAGTGTGGTTCTCTTGGTAATCTCTGACACATTTTCTGGAATTGCCCTATAGCTTAGAGCTTTTGGGCTGAATAGCAGGTTTAAAGGGACTCCGAGCTCAACTTAAAAATGAAAATTGTACTCACCCGGGGCTTTCTCCAGCCCAGTGCTGGTCGAGAGGTCCCATGAGCCAAGTGTCGGGCTCCTTCTTCCGCGTATGACGTGGCTGACGCCGTACTTTCACGCCGGCTGCCGTGATGACACAAGGCGGCCGGCGTGGTGACGCCAGCCGCGTCATACGTGAAAGAAGGAGCCCGACACTTGCCCGAGAGTTGCCGGGCTACCGCCGGGCAGCCGTTCTGGAGCGGGGACTAGGAGAGGAGCCAGGACGCCGTCGTGGGACCTCCCGACCAGCACTGGGCTGGAGAAAGCCACGGCCCGGGTGAGTACAATTTTCATTTTTAAGTTGAGCTCAGTGTCCCTTTAAGTTTTCCGTATTTTCCCCCTCCCAGTGATGGCCACTTAAAGGGAACCTTAACTGAACGGGGGGTAAAGAGTTTTACTTACCTGGGGCTATTACCAGCCCCCTGCAGCAGTCCTGTGCCCTCGGCGCCGCTCTGCAATCCTCTGGTCCCCCGCTGTCACTTAGTTTCGTTTTTGACGACTCACCAGTCCCCGGCCGCCATGTGTATTATTGGACGCATTCACCAATGCAATTAGCGCTATTGCGGACCGCAACGCGTACAAAAATACGCGTTGCCACATTCCGCACGTGTAGATTATGCGGCAACGCGTATTTTTGTACGCATTGCGGTCCGCAATAGCGCTAATTGCATTAGTGAATGTGTCCAATAATACGCATGGCGGCCGGCGACTGGTGAGTCGTCAAAAATGAAACTAAGTGACAGCGGGGGACCAGAGGATTCCAGAGCGGCGCCGAGGGCACAGGACTGCTGCAGGGGGCTGGTAATAGCCCCAGGTAAGTAAAACTCTTTACCCCCCGTTCAGTTAAGGTTCCCTTTAATTGCAAGCTTTTCTATTTGCTCCTAACCCTAGGATTCCCAGTTCTTTTCAGAGGCTCTATATGTTTTATTGCTGGCTGCAATCTGAGTAATTGCTTTTCAATGGAAAAGCCCTATGCTTTCTTTATCATTGATTCATGACAGAATGAATATTTTGCAATTGTCTGACCATTTGTGTTATGCAAGCATTGATAACAGTGCCTAGCACACAAATAACTATGCTGTGTTCCTTTTTTTCTTTTTCTGCCTGAAAGAGTTTTTTTTTCTTTAAACAAAGGTTTGTTTATTGAAAATAGTAGAGTAGCATACAAAGTACGGTGTCACAATGTATACAGCAGAATACAGTAGTAGTACTATATAGTACAGAAGAATGTTCTTGCAATAGTCATAGGTACAGCTGACATGTATAAAGAAGTTTGTGCACATCGTTTTAATAAAAACAGTGCAAACTATTTACTTGCATCCTGTCATTTGTTATTCGTGAAAGACATATAAAGGTATACATAGGAATTATGAAGTGGTATCCCTTCACAGATCTGAGTGTGTTTAATATTGGCATAAAGGGGGAAGAACAGAACATTTATGGTAAAGAACCCCATTTTATGGATGTAGAGGATCCCGGAAGCAGGGTGAGACAAGAATACTGGTTTTAATTTAAATAGGTGGGTTTTTCAACCATCTGTCCCAGATTTGGTTAAACTTATTAGGGCATTTTCTGTGTTTGTATAAAAGTTGCTCGTATGGTAAAGAGTTCTTTATTTTGGATTTCCACTCTATCAGTGTTGGATTAGTTGGAGACATCCTCCGGAAAGCTACGCATTGCTTGGCAATGAATAAGGTCTCTATCAGGAATGTTTTCTCAAATTTGTTTATCTTCAGGTATAATGTTTAGGATACACATTTTAATGTCTAGGGTGGCCGGGGAGCCCATACGATCATGTAGAAAGTCCACTACCTGCTTCCAAAATGCCTCTACTGGGGGCATTGCCACAACATATGTATAAAGGAGGGTTCTTTCTTGTTACACTTTGGACAGTTGGGTGAGGTTGAGAGGGATAACTTGGCAATTTGGGAAGGCAGTATGTAGCATTGGTGTATAGTGTACAATTGTGTCTGCCTGAAAGAGTTAAACATCAGGTATGTAAGTGGCAGTTCCTGTCTGAATCAGGACTGGGTCAGACTACAGTGTGACCCTCACTGATAAGAAATTACATATAGTGAAGGTGAGATCCGCACTATGTCGGTTGAATAATGACTTTATTAAATTAGAAACATCTAATCCAGGACACCACATGCTGATAAGAAATTACAACTATAAAACACTTTCCTAGCAGAAAATGGCTTCTGAGAGCAGGAAAGAGGTAAAAGGGGGGGTCAATAGTTCATAGATTTTAGCTCCAGCATACTTCAATAAATGTGTCCTTTAAAGGGAACCCAAGGTGAGAGGAATATGAAGGCTGACCTGTTTATTTCATTTTAAGTAATGCACATTGCCTGGCTGTCCTGCTAATGCTCTGTTTCTAATAATTTAGGCCATAGACCCTGAACAAGCACATGCAGATCAGATGTCTGAGACAAATCTATGACAAGATTAGCTGCATGCTTGTTTCAGGTGAGTGCTTTAGACCCGACTGACCAGAAAAATTAGCCAGGCAACTGGTATTGTTTAAAAAGAAATCTATATGGCAGCTTCCATAGGTTTCACACCTCTGGTTCCTTTTAATGATAATAGAAGGAACAAGAGGAAAACAAATTCAAGGAAAGCAGGAAAGAGGTAAAAAGGGGTCAATAGTTCATAGATTTTAGCTCTGGCATACGTCAATGAATGTGTCATTGACCAAAAACAATAAAACAGTAAAAACTTAAAAAGTAGATTTGAATATAAAATAAAACTGGAATATCTTAAAAAGTCATTTTTAGGAGAAGGAAGATAGATACAATTGTTTCTTTCATTAGTTTATTTTCACCTTGGGTGTTCTTTAACTTACATTTTCTTAGGTTTTGTAGGTTGTCTGGGTGGGAGGTTTGGGTCTACTGCTATTTTGTACCAGTGTGATATTGTGCTATTGTAGCATTGTGTATTGTGAAGTATGTGTTATATCATGATGTTTTGTTCTTTTAATTGCTTTCTTCAATAAATGGCTTTTGAACAGGGTCCAGCCAAGGCAGAGGCAGGAGAGGCTCCAGCCTCAGGGCGCAGTGTAGGAGGGGGCGCACAACTCACTCAGCTATCATTTCACTTTTGTGTTTGAAGCAGAGAGAAATAAGAAAAGAGGATACATGGCAGTGACTGCAAGCCAGATAACTAGAGATAAAGCTGTTGGGGGGGGGGGGGGGTTGGGCACCCTGGGACCCTTCTTAGTCTAATAGCAATCAGTGTGTGACAGCTGGGGTGGGAGGGATGGAGGAGTGCACTTTGGTGTCTTAGCCTTGGATGCTGGAGGACCTTGTCCCGGCTCTGGCTTTGAATATAAAAAAGAAGTGCTTTTGGCTCTTGTGATCTTCTGATCTTCTTTACTATTGATGTGACTGTTGATGTTTAAGTTTGAAAGTAGAGATGCTCAGTATTGCGAAATTCCAAATCTACCAAAATTCTTGACAAAATTTGGAGCAAATTCAGAATTTTTTGGATTCCGAGTTTATATTGCAAAGTCATTAAATTTTAATTTACTGTGAACCTATTTTTGCACTGACCCTAAGGTAAATGTGATTAGAGTGAATTTGCAAAAATATATTGACAATAGGTTAGAATTTCACTTTCAATCCACCACTCTGCTGGAGATGCTCCTCTTGCACAGGCACACTAATCCATATGATTTGGAATTGTGATATAGTACAAACACTATGGCAGAAAGTAGAAGATTATGTTGTTCGTCACCTATATATGGGATTTAAACTATCTCCCCAATTAGCAATATTAGGCATTGGCCTTGAATCAATTCCCATAACAGCCAGACTCTCTATTGCCCACTTAATTTTGGCATCCAGACATATAATTGCAAGCAATTGGAAATTAAATACTGCCATCCCATTTCACCAGGTACTTTCAATCTCTAAAAGCAACCTTACCATGGAAAAATACATTAGATCAAGGATCTCTTCGACAATGCAACATAAAACGCATGTAATCTTTTAGCTATGTTACAATAACGTCCATTAAGGCAATAAGGTTAATTACTAAATTGTTGCACAAGTGGAACCAGTTCTCCTTTATCCCCTATGTATTCATTTTTCTTCCTTCTTAGCCTATACTTCATATCCCTAATGGTACTCTATCTGATTCGTATTCAAGACTATCTATATTTTATATAGTTTATTCACACTAAAATTCAGAAAATGGTATGTTCCAACATGATTCCTTAAAGAGACACTGAAGCGAAAAAAATATATGATATAATGAATTGGTTGTGTACTATGAATAATTACTAGAAGATTAGCAGCAAAGAAAATATTCTCATATTTTTATTTTCAGGTATATAGTGTTTTTTCTACCATTGCATCATTCTATAATATGTGCAGATTACACAACACTCAGCATTCAAAATGATTCTTTCAGAGCAGTCTGTGAACTAATGACCTCTCCTCTGACAGAGAAAAAGTAAACAGTTAATGAACAGTTGAGATAATAAAAATCAGAAAACAGCCCTCTCCACGACTTTGAAAGTCGTAGAGATTAATGGCTTTTTTGTATAGAGATAACAACTGGAGTTTCTTATATTTTCCTGTACTGGAAACAATTAGACTGATGTATCTGATCTTAATGTTTTATTTCTTAGCTGTACTACACATACAAATCATAATATCATATTTTTTTTTCGCTTCAGTGTCTCTTTAATAGACACAATATGGAAATCAGTTACAATATGTAATTCTATATAAGATATCGATATCAACAAAACTCCATTTTTGCTATCCCTAAAACTCGCTATCTCTAGCTATGAGAATGGCAGGTCTTTGACCGCTGCGCCTTTCTCTATGAGCAGCTGGGAATACTACCTCTCTCCTTCCACCCATTATTTTGGGCAGTGGCTGGAAATAAGTAGCCCTTTCCCAGCCTGGGTTAGAAAATATTGAAATTTTTCTTCATTTTAATGTTTATATTGTTCATTTTGTAAGCCAGTTTATATATGTAAACAGAAAATTGTGCAACATTGTATTGACACTATGTACCACTTTTCTGAAATAAAAATTTTATTGGAAAAAAAAAAGAATTTCACTTTCAATCTTAGCATATAAATTTTCATATTGAAGTCCCTTCAGCATGGTCAGTAGACATGCTCACTATTTGTGCAAAAAAAAAAAAGGTGTGCATTACACCGACATAGTTTCACAAATATTTCAAAATGTAGAAATCAGAAATCATTTGGACTGTGGTCTTCAAATTGCAAATTTTGGAATTCCACAAAATACATGCGCTGTGCACTAGCAGATGTTTTGAGATAAAGACTGGTATCTGTGTATCTGTCTACTTGGTCTTGCAAGCTGTGATAAAAATAGCAGCATCATAATCAATAAGTTTGCTGTCACTCCTCCTCCTCTGCACTGCACAATAATCAATTACAAAGCCCAACTTGCTGAGGGCATTTTTCACAAAGCTTTCATCACATTTCAAAGTATGAAATTTCTCTCTTCCAACCATATAGTAAGAAGTATTTAACATCCCAGCTACTATCAGGTGGCCTCCAGGTCTCAGCAGCTTTGACATTTTTTCCAGGTTCCTCATGTAGTCATCTTCATCTTTACTGATGGTTTCCAGTATCAATATATTGGTGACACAGTCGGCAAGCGGAAGCACAGCAGGATACGTTATGTTTTCATTTTCAAAGTCGCATGATATAACATGGCTAATGGCTGTCTTTAGTTGCATTTCCTTGTCCTGAACTTGGGTACTGAAACAAATAGAAAAATGAACAACTGGAGCTTTAGAATGATCTTTCGTCACAGCAGAATTTTAGAAGTCAGATCTGAAAGGAACATGCAATGTTATATCACATTCACTGGTGGTAACTTGGACTTAAGTTAATTACAGTAACTCTCCACTCAACTGTATTACTTCTGATCAACTCTCCTCTGGTAAAATAGGCTAGTTTATCACTATGTTAGTGGGGGTACGATGGGTCCACTGCCACTCTGGTGCCTAACTGGATGCTAGCCTTCAATATCCCCAGCAACACATAACAGATTTTAATGGTAAAGTTAGCACCCTCTATACCAAGCCTGGGCAAACTATGTCCCACTGCTGTTATGAAGCTGGCCCGCCACTAGATGACCAGATTCCTCTCCTCCCATCTTCTCCCTCCCGCCGTCCCTTCAAGGTTGATAGTAAAGCACGCAACAACACAATGAACTCACAAAATCGCTTGTTCCAGCATTGATCTCCATGGCAACGGTGGCATCATGTGACATGCCGTCATTACTTACCAGTGTGTCACATGATGCCGCTGTAGCCATGGAGATCATTGCTGGAATGAGCAATTGGGTGAGTTAAACTCCAGTCATCTTCGCCCACACAAACTCTGTAGGGAGGGAGCCAGGTAGGGAAACAGTAGTAGTCATCATGGGCTCACGCGTCCTTAAGGACTCGAATACGTGATTTAAATGAGACTTAATTGCCTCACCTGTGCAGCTGGGAGAGAGGGGGTTAGTTACCCATAAGTCTGTTGTCTTTCCTGCGCTCCAAAATCTTGCATGCATCCTATTGGACACTTTGCAAGACTCACTATCGCGCACTTCCTCCTTTAAGTCAGAAGGAGGAAGTGCGTGGTACTGAGTTTTGCAACGCGTCCAATAGGATGCATGCAAGATGTTTGAAACGCAGTATGGGCGGCGGACTTATGATGATAATCATATTGCTTCATAATGCTTTGTGGATCTGTCTTCAGCCCCCATACATTACTTATAAAATTGGGGAGGAGATGACAACCACTCACCCCCATAACCTTAACCTCTTCTCCTCCATGTCAGCTGACATTTCCAGAAAGGCTGAGCTAGGCATATGGGGGCTCCAACTCTTCTAAATTCTTAAAAAAACAACAACTTTTATCTGTGTCAAGAACAGGGGCGTTATCCCTTCCTTAATGTTTAGGGAGATGATGGTAACTACCTAATGCAGGTGGTTGAAGGTAGTGTTGGGCGAACAGTGTTCGCCACTGTTCGGGTTCTGCAGAACATCACCCTGTTCGGGTGATGTTCGAGTTCGGCCGAACACCTGATGGTGTTCGGCCAAACCGTTCGGCCACATGGCCGAACTAAGAGCGCATGGCCGAACGTTCCCCGAACGTTTGGCTAGCGCTGTGATTGGCCGAACGGGTCACGTGGTTCGGACCCGAACGCGCTCTGATTGGCCGAACTGTCACGTGGTTCGGGTAAATAAATACCTGAACCACGTCATATCTCCGCCATTTGTCTGTGGGTTTAGCTTTGGGTAGGCAGGCAGGGTAGTTTGCGCTCCAGCCACGCTAGCCAGGGTCCCCCCAGTCATTGTGTCGCTGCTGGGAATAGTAGTACACCGCTCGCTCAGCCACACTATATAGCATTCTGTTTACTGCCACTCTGTGTACCTCGCTCAGCCACACTATATAGCATTCTGTTAACTGTTCTGTGTCTGCTGGGAATAGTAGTACACCGCTCGCTCAGCCACACTATATAGCATTCTGTTTACTGCCACTCTGTGTACCTCGCTCAGCCACACTATATAGCATTCTGTTTACTGCCACTCTGTGTCTGCTGGGAATAGTAGTACACCGCTCGCTCAGCCACACTATATAGCATTCTGTTTACTGCCACTCTGTGTACCTCGCTCAGCCACACTATATAGCATTCTGTTTACTGCCACTCTGTGTCTGCTGGGAACAGTAGTACACCGCTCACCCGCCACTGTATAGCATTGTGCTCTGTGTCGCTGCTGGGAATAGTGGTACACCGCTCACCCGCCACTGTATAGCATTGTGCTCTGTGTCGCTGCTGGGAATAGTGGTACACCGCTCAGCCACACTATATAGCATTCTGTTTACTGTTCTGTGTCTGCTGGGAATAGTAGTACACCGCTCGCTCAGCCACACTATATAGCATTCTGTTTACTGCCACTCTGTGTACCTCGCTCAGCCACAATATATAGCATTCTGTTTACTGCCACTCTGTGTCTGCTGGGAACAGTAGTACACCGCTCACCCGCCACTGTATAGCATTGTGCTCTGTGTCGCTGCTGGGAATAGTGGTACACCGCTCACCCGCCACTGTATAGCATTGTGCTCTGTGTCGCTGCTGGAAATAGTGGTACACCGCTCAGCCACACTATATAGCATTCTGTTTACTGTTCTGTGTCTGCTGGGAATAGTAGTACACCGCTCGCTCAGCCACACTATATAGCATTCTGTTTACTGCCACTCTGTGTCTGCTGGGAACAGTAGTACACCGCTCACCCGCCACTGTATAGCATTGTGCTCTGTGTCGCTGCTGGGAATAGTGGTACACCGCTCACCCGCCACTGTATAGCATTTCTGTACTGCCACTGTACTGCTGCCAGTCAGCGTGTACTTTAAGGATAAGTGAAATGAGGAAGAAATCCGGTGAAAGAGGGAGGGGCAAGGGAAGAGGTGTTTCCCCTGACAGTTCACGTACAGGCCACAGGGGAGCACCCAAGAAAACCTACTCAATACCGCCCATGTTGTCCAGGACAACAACCCTCACAAATCCAAAAGCACAGGACCAGATAATTACTTGGATGACCTCTCAAGCGTCCAGCAGTGGATTAAGCAGCACCAGCACATCACGCACGAGGTCTGAGTCCTCAGCCAGTTACAAGGAGCCAGTGGGCACAAAGCTGACACAACCGGCAGCGACACTACGCACACAACTGCCAGATAACCAGTCCGATGAATTACCTCAGGACACAATGGGGTATTCGCAGGAGCTATTCCCAGCCCAACAAACTTCCACCTTTCAAAGGTCAATGGAGGAACAGCCAGAAATGTTGTGCCCGGATTCACAACCATTAACTGTGGGAAATGCACCGCGCACTGAAATACAAGGCGAGTCCGAGGAGGACTCGGAAACCCAAATCCCAGAGCAAGTTGGGCAGGAGGGGTTGCAATTGCAGGAGGTCGGCCGACAAGATCTGGAAGACGACGTTGGAGTGAGCTGCGCAGAGGTTGTTCTGGGGAGCTCTACTCCACAGCGGCAGCCCCCCACAATGACATATGACGAGTTTGAGGAGATGGAAGAGGAGGGTATGGACAATGTGGACAGAGACCCAGATTTTGTTTGTGAACGAGAACATCGCCGTCGTAGCAGCAGCACAGATGAGTCTGTTGAAAAACCCACTGCTGCACGAGTTCGCCTTGTGCCACAAGGTAGGCGGCGCGCAATTTCAGGCACCACAAGCGTGGAAGTTCAAGTGAGAGGCAAAAGAGGCGCAAACAGAAATCGCCAGCAAGGCAGGTGCTCCAAAGTCTGGGCTTTCTTTGAAGACTGCACTGAGGATGGTACTATGGCGATTTGCAAGGTGTGCAAGACCCGCCTGAGCAGGGGGAAAAGAATTAACAACCTCTCCACCACCAGCATGAGCCGCCACATGCTATCCAAACATCCCACTCTGTGGGCAAACGCGGCAGGACAGGGTACCAGCAACACTGCCTCCCTTGGGGTCACCAGACTCACCACCAGACCCGTCTCAGCAGCAGCAGTAGCCCAGCCATTGCGTGGTTCACAACATTCACAAACATCAGACGCTGACACTGTCACTTTCCGGAGTAGTGCTCTTGAGGTCTCCCAGTGTTCATCAAACACAACAACCAACAGCCCTTCAGTGTGCAGCCCTACGATTCAGTTGTCTGTCTCGGAGATGTTTGATCGCAAGAGGAAATTGCCAGCAAATGACCCCCGGGCCGTGGCAATAACAGCCAGCATAGCCAAGCTTCTGGCCTGCGAAACAGTGCTGGGCGTAATGGAAAAAGCTACGCTTACGGATCATTACGCGTAATTTTACGCTATTACGCATTACGGAATTACGCTTACGGCGTAGACATTGAATTACGGTACATGTCTGTAATTACGCATAGCCCTTACGCAATTACGCTTAAGAATACCGTAATTCAGGTTGTTACGTTATAGGCTTACGCGTAAAATCCTACTAGCAATTAATGCATAAGGTCAAGCTGCCAAGCGGAAAAGTTGACGCATGGATCAATGTTAAGTAGCCGCCGACTTTAAGTGTTAATAGCAAAGCCCCCTTAAGTGCTAAGAGCCTCAAATTTGGAGAATATATTAAGGAGATCAGAAGGAATAAGAGGAAACATTTTTTTTTCAAAAAGACCTTATAGTTTTTGAGAAAATCGATGTTAAAGTTTCAAAGGAAAAATTTATACATTTAAAAACCCGCCGACTTTAACGGTTAATAGCAAAGCCTGCTTAAAATTTAGGAACACCAAATTCACAGGATATATTAAGGGGATCAGTGGGAATAAGAGGAAAATTTTTTTTTTCAAAAAGACCTTATAGTTTTTGAGAAAATCGATTTTTAAGTTTCAATGGCAAAAATGTCTTTTAAATGCGGAAAATGTCAGTTTTTTTTGCACAGGTAACAATAGTGTTTTATTTTCATAGATTCCCCCAAGTGGGAAGAGTTTTACTTACTTCGTTCTGAGTGTGGGAAATAAAAAAAAAAATGACGTGGGGTCCCCCCTCCCAGACCTCTTTAACCCCTGGTCCCCCATGCAGACTGGGATAGCCAGAATGCGGAGCACCGGCCGCGTGGGGCTCCGCACCCTGACTATACCAGCCCGCATGGTCCATGGATTGGGGGGTCTTGGAAGGGGAGGGGCAGCCAAGCTTTCCCCTCCCCCTCCGAGCCCTTGTCCAATCCAAGGACAAGGGGCTCTTCTCCACCTCCGATGGGCGGTGGAGGTGGAGGCCGCAATTTCCTGGGGGGGGGGGGTTCATGGTGGCATCTGGGAGTCCCCTTTAAAAAGGGGTCCCCCAGATGCCCACCCCCCCTCCCAGGAGAAATGAGTATAGAGCTACTTGTACCCCTTACCCATTTCCTTTAAGAGTTAAAAGTAAATAAACACACAAACACATAGAAAAAGTATTTTAATTGAACAAAAAACATAACCACGAAAAAAGTCCTTTAATATTCTTAATTAACCATTAATACTTACCTGTCCCTTTAAATAAATGATCCCTCGAAATGTTCTATCAGTTACAATGT
The DNA here is from genome assembly GCF_040937935.1 of Hyperolius riggenbachi. Taxonomy (NCBI): domain Eukaryota; kingdom Metazoa; phylum Chordata; class Amphibia; order Anura; family Hyperoliidae; genus Hyperolius; species Hyperolius riggenbachi. The sequence continues at coordinate 24,836,745 of NC_090652.1, forward strand.
AACAAAGTTATTACAATGTAACAACTTTGTTACATTGTAACTACGCCACACCCGACGTCACTCACCGCCGCCGCATACGCGTCTGCGCTGCACGGACCCGACAGAGCTCTGAGCTATATAGCTCAGAGCTCTCGAAAGCATCTTTGTATTTTGGCTCCAAGGAGCCCCATTGGTCCTTAGCAGACCAATGGGGTTCCTTCAAATCAGAAGGAACACCATTGGTCTGCTAAGGACCAATGGGGCTCCTTGGAGCCCAAATACAAAGATGCTTTCGAGAGCTCTGAGCTATATAGCTCAGAGCTCTGTCGGGTTTAGGACGCTAAGTCCTCGCCGGCTCCGCTGCCCTCCCCGCCTCTCCCACATGTCACCTATATACATGCTGGCACCCATGGGTGCCAGCATGTATATGGGTGACACGTGTGGTCAGGGTGGACGGCGGGAGCCGGCGGGGACTTAGCGTAAGTGTATGCGGCGGCCGGCGGGTGAGCGGCGAGTGACGTCGGGTGCGGTGGTGTTACAAAGTAACAAAGTTGTTACATTGTAACAACTTTGTTACATTGTAACTGATTAGTATATTTCCGAGGATATTGCGTGGGAACTGGCTTTTAAAGGGACAGGTAAGTATTAATGGTTAATTAAGAATATTAAAGGACTTTTTTCGTGGTTATGTTTTTTGTTCAATTAAAATACCTTTTCTATGTGTTTGTGTGTTTATTTACTTTTAACTCTTAAAGGAAATGGGTAAGGGGTACAAGTACCTCTATACTCATTTCTCCTGGGAGGGGGGGTGGGCATCTGGGGGACCCCTTTTTAAAGGGGACTCCCAGATGCCACCATGAACCCCCCCCCCCCCCAGGAAATCGCGGCCTCCACCTCCACCGCCCATCGGAGGTGGAGAAGAGCCCCTTGTCCTTGGATTGGACAAGGGCTCGGAGGGGGAGGGGAAAGCTTGGCTGCCCCTCCCCTTCCGAGACCCCCCAATCCATGGACCATGCGGGCTGGTATAGTCAGGGTGCGGAGCCCCACGCGGCCGGTGCTCCGCATTCTGGCTATCCCAGTCTGCATGGGGGACAAGGGGTTAAAGAGGTCTGGGAGGGGGGACCCCACGTCGTTTTTTTTTAATATTTCCCACACTCAGAACGAAGTAAGTAAAACTCTTCCCACTTGGGGGAATCTATGAAAATAAAACACTATTGTTACCTGTGCAAAAAAAACTGACATTTTCCGCATTTAAAAGACATTTTGCCCTTGAAACTTAAAAATCGATTTTCTCAAAAACTATAAGGTCTTTTTGACAATTTTTTCCCTCTTATTCCCACTGATCCCCTTAATATACCCTGTGAATTTGGTGTTCCTAAATTTTATGCAGGCTTTGCTATTAACCGTTAAAGTCGGCGGGTTTTTAAATGTATATATTTTTCCTTTGAAACTTTAACATCGATTTTCTCAAAAACTATAAGGTCTTTTTGAAAAATTTTTTTTTCCTCTTATTCCTTCTGATCTCCTTAATATATTCTCCAAATTTGAGGCTCTTAGCACTTATGGGGGCTTTGCTATTAACCCTTAAAGTCGGCGGCTTTTTTATATTATACGGGAGCGTAATATTACGCGATTACGGCAGACTGTGTAATTTCAATGGGAGTTTACTGTCTTACGCGTAATTTGTTACGCGTAATAACGTAACCTACGGTCTACGCGTAATTAATTACGCGTAATACCGTAACCTTACACGTAACGCTTACGGTGCATTTGTAGTGAATTACGATGCGTAATTACGCTAATGCGTAATTTCGGCCCAGCACTGCTGCGAAATGCTGCCATATCGAGTGGTGGAGACAAACAGCTTCAAGGGAATGATGTCAGTGGCCATCCCACGTTACGTGGTTCCCAGCCGCTTCCACTTTGCGCGCTCTGCAGTGCCTGAGTTGCATGAGCACGTGGTCAGCAAAAAAACCCGAAGCTTGAAGAATGCGGTTGCCTGCAAGGTTCACCTCACCACTGACACCTGGACGAGTGCGTTTGGCCAGGGTCGATACATCTCCCTTACCGCGCACTGGGTGAACCTTGTGGAGCCTGGCAGTGATTCCTCACCTGCTACGGCGTGGGTGTTGCCCACGCCGCAAACAGCTGCACCGCTGTCCCTCCCACTGGATAACAACAGCAGCACCTACCTCTCTGACTCCTTCTCCTCCAACGCATCTCAAAGCTGTACCTCATCCGGAAACGCTAACCCAGCAGCAGTAGGATCGTGGAAGCAGTGCAGCACAGCTGTTGGCATGCGTCAGCAAGCGTTGCTGAAGCTGATCTGCCTTGGGGATAAGCAGCACACAGGGGAGGAAATTTGGAGGGGAATAAAGGAACAGACGGATTTGTGGCTGGCACCGCTGGACCTGAAACCGGGCATGGTTGTGTGTGATAATGGGAGTAATCTCATTCGCGATTTAAGGTTGGCTAAGCTGACACACATCCCTTGCCTGGCGCACGTGATGAACCTAGTAGTTCAGTGGTTCCTGAGGACATACCCAGGCGTGGCCGATCTTCTGTTGAAGGTGCGACGAGTGGCCAAACATTGCAGAAATTCCAGTACTGCTTCGGGGGCACTCGCCAAGATGCAGGAGCGCTTCAATCTCCCCCACTATCGCTTGCTGTGTGATGTCCCTACGCGCTGGAATTCTACGCTGCACATGCTAGCCCGCTTTTGCGAGCAGAAGAGTGCAGTGGTCCAGTACATGACGGCGCAGTACCGAGGCGCATCCGGACAGCTGCCAAGCTTCTGTGGATCCGATTGGGTTAACATTTTGGACCTCTGCCAAGTCCTCCAAAATTTTGAGCAGTCCACGTTGCTTGTGAGCAGTGACAACTCTTCAGTCAGCATTACCATACCACTGCTGTGTTTACTGAAGAGGTCAATGTTGAAAATCAAGGAAACAGCTGTCATGATGCAACTGGGGGAATCTGAAGGAGAAAACGATCAGCGTGATGGTACCAACATCAGGCCATCCGCCTCAGGAAACACTGGCCCCAGCAGCTATGACGAAGAAGAGGAGGAGGAACAGCTGGAGTTGGAGCAGGAATTTCCTGCCACCACTGACGAGGGCCAGAGCAGTGCACGTTGGACTTCCACAATTCAGCGCGAATGGTCAGCAGAAGCAGACCAGGAAGAAGGTGACGACTATGATGCATCACAACAACTATCACAACGCTCACAAGAGGATGATGAGGATTCTGGCAGGACTCTGGCACACGTGGCTCAATTCATGCTAGACTGCATTGAACGCGACCCATGCATTGTGCGCATTCTGGACAACACCAATTACTGGGTTTATACCCTTCTGGATCCACGGTACAAACACAATGTTCCAAAACTGCTTGAAGAAAGAGTCAGACAGGTCAAAATGGAAGAATACCAGCAGGCCCTTGTGGAGACTTTAGAGAGGAGATTGACATCCTCCCCCTCCTCTAGCCAGTTGTACGCCGACAGACTGACTTCCGCAAACCCAGGACGACCAGGAGGGCAGCAAACAACACAAGCAGCAGCTAGTGCCCAAAAGGGAATGGTATCGGCAGTGTCCTTGAAGTGGGAAAATTATATGACACCCATGCAGCAGCAGCCCACAGAACAGCAAGCGTGCAGATCCACCTCCAACACCGATCGCCTGGAGAAGATGGTCAAGGACTACATGTCAGATGGCGTAGCTGTGTTGAACAATCCATCTGCACCCTTCAACTATTGGGTATCGAAGCTAGACACCTGGCACGAACTGGCAATGTACGCAATAGAGGTGCTGGCTTGCCCGGCAGCCAGCGTTATGTCGGAACGCTGTTTCAGTGCTGCCGGAGGCATCGTCACAGATCGTCGTATCCGCCTCTCCACAGAAAATGCAGACCGTCTGGCTCAAATTAAAATGAATCAATCCTGGATTGGAAACGACTATGCAACACTCCCGGACCCCAACCAAGTAACATGAACAATGACCATCTGTGATGGGTTAGCGTTGCCGGTCCCTGTTTATTGAACCTCTCATATTTATTACATTTATGACTGCATGGCGGCAAAAAGCATTGCTATATCCGCACGCTTTTTGTCCTCATGCAAGGCCTGGGTTGTTGTGTCTCAAAGCGTGGCCTTCTCCTCCTGCGCCTCCTCCTGTTACATCACGTGTGCTGCTGCTGGGTTAGCGTTTCCGGTCCCTGTTTATGGAACCTCTTATCTTTATTACATTTATGACTGCATGGCGGTACAAAGCATGCTATCCGCACGCTTCTTGTCCTCATGCAAGGCCTGGGTTGTTGTGTCTCAAAAAGCGTGGCCTTCTTCTCCTGCGCCTCCTCCTGTTCCATCACGTGTGCTGCTGCTGGGTTAGCGTTGCCGGTCCCTGTTTATGGAACCTCTCATCTTTATTACATTTATGACTGCATGGCGGCAAAAAGCATTGCTATATCCGCACGCTTTTTGTCCTCATGCAAGGCCTGGGTTGTTGTGTCTCAAAGCGTGGCCTTCTCCTCCTGCGCCTCCTTCTGTTACATCACGTGTGCTGCTGCTGGGTTAGCGTTTCCGGTCCCTGTTTATGGAACCTCTCATCTTTATTACATTTATGACTGCATGGCGGTACAAAGCATGCTATCCGCACGCTTCTTGTCCTCATGCAAGGCCTGGGTTGTTGTGTCTCAAAAAGCGTGGCCTTCTCCTCCTGCGCCTCCTCCTGTTCCATCACGTGTGCTGCTGCTGGGTTAGCGTTGCCGGTCCCTGTTTATGGAACCTCTCATCTTTATTACATTTATGACTACATGGCGGTAAAAAGCATGCTATCCGCACGCTTCTTGTCCTCATGCAAGGCCTGGGTTGTTGTGTCTCAAAGCGTGGCCTTCTCCTCCTGCGCCTCCTCCTGTTCCATCACGTGTGCTGCTGCTGGTGCTGGGTTAGCGTTACCGGTCCCTTTTCCTGGAACCTCTTCTCTGTATTACATGTATGACTGCATGGCGACAAAAAGCATGTTACCTGTGCAAAGAAACATGACATTTTCCACATTTAAAAGACAGTTTTTCCTTTGAAACTTTACAATCAATTTTCTCAAAAACTATAAGCTCTTTTTCAAATATTTTTTTTCCTCTTGTACCCACTCCCAAGGTGCACATACCCTGCAAATTTGGGGTATGTAGCATGTAAGGAAGCTTTAAAAAGCACAAAAGTTCGGGTCCCCATTGACTTCCATTATGTTCGGAGTTCGGCGCGAACACCCGAACATCGCGGCGATGTTCGTCGAACGTTCGCGAACCCGAAAATCTAGGTGTTCACCCAACACTAGTTGTAGGCCCTAGAGTGTTTATGGTGGAATCTGTGAACCTCCTTCAATAATAAGGGCTCTCAGGAGACCATTCTCTCCCATCTATGATATTGAAGCATTCTGTTCTGTGCATCTAATCTATCTTTCCACAAAATAAATGGTGAAAATGGTCTGAAGGCAATCCTTTGGTGTTTATCTTGTCATAGACTATATTTACACTACACCTCACCTCTTTCCTTCTAATTTAGCGGCATGGGCTGACGTGTGCGTCCAATCAAAAGCTCCAGTACGAGTGTCCTTCCATCTGCTTGTCTCCATGTTACATTTCTCATTGAGCTTCAGTATAATGATGTCCTTGAAGATATCACAAGCTGAGTAGAGATGATGGATGGGGGAACCATTACTGACATCAATCAAGACATCTCCCTTCACAAAACCTGCAGGGTTGGTAAAACAGTCTATTAAATACATCAAAACCATAAAGCTATTAAAATAATAAAAAAGCCATGAAGCTGTTAAAATAATAATAATAAAAAAAAATGTCTGATACATGTTTTAGCAATGGCAGTGACTCGTGTTCCGTTTTCACAGTACAACATACCTCCCAAATTTTTGAGGTAAGAAGGAGGGGCACTTTAAGACACGCCCCTGAAAGACCTCCTACCACGCCCCCAACACACCCCTCACCATGCATATCACAAAGAATTCAGAAAGAATTTAGAAACAAAAGATGTTGTTTTATCATTCAAACCACACTGGTCCTTTCTATCACTATCAGTTTTTCTTCATTATAACATTTGAAAATAAGAACTATATCAATGTATTTGATGACAATAAAGTTTAGAGTCAGTTAAACACATTTTACAGTAATAAAAAATACATATATTTACATAGATCTGTACATCAGTCGTAAAAGAGGGACACATGAGGGAGAAAGGGGGACAGAGGGATTTGGTTCTTAAAGAAGGACACTCCCTCTGAAAGAGGGACAGTTAGGAGCTGTGGTGCTCATCACATAGCAGTTTAGTAGCTGAGCAGAGCTGACAAGTGACAGTGACAAGCCTGGTTGCCCTCTGTTACAGTCATATGTCTGTCTACCCTACTCACACTACACAGATCACTGCACTGAACAGTTCTACACACACCATCCAATACTATAAAACCTAACTGTCTCTGCGTACACTCCTGTCCGTGTGTCCTTGGGGTCCGTGCTTTTGTGCTACTGCGCATGTGTGCAGCACAGACAGCTGTTGGAACAGGAGGACGGGGCCAGGGAGCCGAACGGCTGCGGGTATGGAGGACGGGGTGCGCATGCATGCACATTAACATGTGGCAGTGGCGGCGGTGAGAGACAGACCTACAGCTTGTTTTTAAACGGGCTTAGGTCTACTAGTAAACCCTATAAAACACTATGCTGGTTAAAGTGACACTGAAGCGGAAAAAAAAACCTCATGATATAATGAATTGGTTGTGTAATACGGTTAATTAATAGAGCATTAGTGGCAAAGAAAATAGTGTCATATTTTTTATTTTCAGATATATAGCGTTTTTTATAACATTGCATCGTTCACGAATAATTGCAGTTTCCACAATACACTCAGCATTTTAAATGATTTCACCGAGCAGGCTAATGAACCTTTGAACTTTTCTTTACAGACAAAAAAAAAAACATAAACAAAGAAGAAACAATGAGAGACATTTGAGAACTTCAAAAGGCAGTGCTTTCCGCGACTTTATAAAGTCAGACAGCTCACAGGACAGAAGCTTCTTTGCCTCGATAACAAGTGAAGTTTCTTAACACTCCCTGGAAACAATATAAGACTCATATCTGTGCTGATTATGTGTTATTCCTTAGCAGTACTACACATACAAATCATTATGTCATAAGCTTATTTTCACTTTAGATTTCCTTTAAATGAAAGCGGAATATAACCCTGCATTTCAACTTTGCTCTAAAACATTATTTACAGCATATTATATGCAACCAGCATATTTTTTTTACTAGACCAGCATTGAAAGGGTTACACACAGAGCTTTAAAGTTTCATGGAGAGAAATGCTGCCACATCCGAAGTTTAGATAGATACATTTAAGTAAACACAATGTAAAAAGTGTGGAATGTGGCACACACTCTGACTGTGCAGGAGCTCCCTGACACAGAGAGAGAGTGAGTCACATTCCTTACTTGTTACATTGTGTTTACTTAAATGTATCTATTTAAACTTCGGCTGCTGCAGCTTTTCTCTCCACAGAACTTTAACCGATTCAGCACCGCAGTGCCGAAAATCTCATTCATCCGAGCAACGTTCACCTCCCATTCATTCGCCTATAACTTTATTGCTACTTATCACAATGAATTGATCTATATCTTGTTTTTTCTGCCACCAATTAGGCTTTCTTTGGGGGGTACATTTTGCTAAGAACCACTTTACTGTAAATGCATTTTAACAGGAAGAATAAGAAAAAAACTGAAAAAATTCATTATTTCTCAGTTTTTGGCCATTATAGTTTGAAATTAATATACACTACCATAATTAAAATGCATGTATATTATTTGCCCATCTGTCTCGGTTATTACACCGTTTAAACGATGTCCCTATCACAATTTATGTTGCCGATATTTCATTTAGAAATAAAGGTGCATTTTTTCAATTTGCGTCCATCACTATTTATAAGCTTATAATTTTAAATAATATAATAACATATTCTCTTGACATGCATATTTAAAAAGTTCAGACCCTTGGGTAACTATTTATGTTGTTGTTTTTTTTTTTTAATTGTATTTATTTTTTTTAATAAAAAAAGTGTATGTGGGTAATTTTTGGTGTGGAAGGGAAACTGCTAATTTTAAATGTAAAATAATATTTTTTTTTTTTATTAAAAATGTATGTGGGTGCAGTTTACTATTTGGCCACAAGATGGCCACAGTGAAAAAAGTCCTGGATGCGAACGATCTCGCATCCAGGAACTAAAATGCTGGGGAGAGGTTTCCTGGGGGCAGAAATACTGCGCTCTCTGGAGAGAAAGCTTCGGTATTCCTGGGGGGAAGTTAGATCGGTGAATGGGAATTATATTCCCATTCACTGATCGGGGGGCTAGCGGCTGGCAGCAGGAGCGCGCGCGGGGGCGCGCCCGATCGTGCGCACGAGTCGGCGACAGCAGCAGTGCCTATCTGGACGAGAAAGCTCATCCAGATAGGCCGAACCGGTTAAAGCTCTGTGTGTAACCCTTCCAATGCTGGTCTAGTAAAAAAAAAATGCTGGTTGCATATAATATGCTGTATATAATGTTTTAGAGCAAAGTTGAAATGCAGGGTTATATTCTGCTTTAAAATACCTTAACAATGTTCCTAATCTCTCCCTGTATCAGTGCACATAGCTCTGCCTAACTCTGTCTCTCCTCCTACATACAGAACTTAAAAAGGAGTAAGGCCCCGTTCAGACTGCAGAACGCAGACCGCAACGCATGCGGACCGCAACGCGTACGAACGCACGCCATCCGCGTTCGTATGCGTTGCGTGGCTGATCCCATCACTGAAAAGTGAATGGGACAGCCATGCGTTTTTACAAAAAATGCGTGCAGCATGCGTTTCCGGACCGCACAGGTCCGGAACGCATGCAGTGTGAACATCAGACATTGCACTCTATGCAATGTCTGATGTCGTGCGTGTTGGCCACCTGCACGCGTTTCCAAAACGCGGCTGGAAACGCGTGCAGTGTGAACGGGGCCTAACTAGTTCCTCTCTTCACTCCACTATTTATCTGCCTAAGATGGGATCTCTTGTAATCGGTTTCTGGACCTTGCACAACATTGTAAATGCTTTGCTCCTGCAAATGCCCATTCCCACTACTCTACGAAATCTGCCTTGTTTCTTGCCCTTCATTTTTGCCAACAAATATTCAGGGATACTGTAATAAAACTGCATAGAAAAACATGGGACCTTTTCTTGCGAACATTTGTGGTAAGCAAGAAGGGACAAATTCACAGTATGATTTATCTTTAAATCCTCATCTGCTCATCCCTGTAGAAAGTATGCTGTGAAATTCACAATCGTGATGCAAAATCGTAATTCAATGTTTTAAGCTTCTGTTAAATAATTTTGCATGTAATCGTAATTAAAATAGAAAATTTTACATTGACTTATGATTTTGCAAATAATCCTCTATGTGAAAAATAAAATATGTTTTTTCATGTCCATTGGCTTCAATTAATTTGAGAAAATTGAATTTATGCCTATATATTTTGGCATCTACTCATCTATGGCAAAATGTGCTCAAGACGTGTTTGTGAATCTTGTGAATGTAATTTCCTGTAAATAACGCAAAACCAAGATTACATGCAACATCGTAATTGGGATCGTAATTGCAAAACTCATGGGAAAATTCCCAAAAGCAAAATTATTCATTATCCATTACAATCAAAACTACAAATAAACAGGAAAAAACAGCAGTTTTTTTTTTTATCATTCTTACAACCTGCACTGTAAGCAATGTCCAGAGAGCGACCTTTAGAATACTACCAGTAAAATACTAGCTAAGAAATCTGGGACTCTCCCAGTAGGTCTTCAGCAACACCTTTCTCTGTCATTAAAAACACAGGCATTAGTTACATGTATTTGCAAAAACACAAGTCTTTTATCTAACGTCCTGTATTACCCATTCTTCCAGCTGGATAGCATACTGGAAAGGCTGTTGCCTTTGATATGGGATTTGTGTTCAGCCAAGCTCAAGACGGTAAGGAGTCTCTGTGCAAGGTTCCATAATGACCGTGGTCGCTTGTGGAACACACCTTAAAGGGGCACTATGGTGAAAAATTGTAAATTTTAAAATATGTGCAAACATGTACAAATAAGAAGTACATTTTTTTTCCAGAGGAAAATGAGCCATAAATTACTTTTCTCCTATGTTGCTGTCACTTACAATAGGTAGTAGAAATCTGACAAAAGTGACAGGTTTAGGGCTAGTTCATCTCTTCATAGGGTATTCTCAAGGATTTATTTATTTTCAAAAGCACTTAGTGAATGGCAGTTGCTCTGTCCAACTGGCAAAAACTGTGTAGCGAGCAGGGATGCTGACCAGCATCATTGTTTAAATCCTTTTTAGGGAATAACTTTATAAAGAATAAAAGCCTTGCTGATAATCCCCTATGGAGAGATGGGCTAGTCTAAAACCTGTTGCTTCTGTTAGATTTCTACAACCTACTGTAAGTCACAGCACCATAGGAGAAAACTAATGTATGTCTCATTTTACTCTGGATAAAACGTACTTCTTATTTGTTCATGTTTACACATATTTTAAATTTTACAATTTTTCGCCATAGTGCCCCTTTAAGTGGCTGCAGCTCTGACACTTTGAGTCTGCCAGGAAAAAAATGTGGTATAAATGTTTTGTGTTGTGTCTTGTCTAGTTTAGTGCCCCAAAGCAAGAAAGGAACCACAAAAAATAAACCTACCAGTGATATATAGTATATATAACACATATGTAAGAATTCCTGTGATATACATACCAGAGCTGAACATGTAATGAAAATTCATCATAGGGAATTTCAAAGTATCATCTGCAAACGCCATGTCTGGCTTATCAGAGTAATATGTCTCAAGGTGATCTCTAGAGTCAAAGCCATGTTTATGGTAGAGTTTTTTTGGTCCACAATCCATTTCGTGAGGAATGAGGATCTTCTCCGTTTTTGGTTTCTTACTTTCCACGTTGGTGTTCACTTTATAGTCATCCAGCAGCAGGTAGATACACCTATTACTGTTTGGTTAAACATCTTCCTGTAACTGTGTCTGACACTCACAAGCCAGTCACAGGATTCAGCTGACTGAGATGTATGTGATAATAAATAATGACAAATGATAATAAACTGTAACAATCGGTGTCAGCACGCAGAGAGAATCTGATTATTGGTGATCTGCAGTATCACCAAGAATACAGATCTATACCTGATTATGGATGATCTGCAGAATCACCAATAATACAGATATAGTGCTAACCTCTGGAAACCTCTAGATAAATATATGGTGAGTGTTTGGTGTAACAGTATGACTTTGAGCAACCCAGGTGACCCTAAGCAGTACAGAAGAGACTGCTATGGAGAGTACAGAAACCTTCCAGCAGCCTGAGACTCTCCAAGGGGAGGAGTCAGACTGAAGGTAGGAAGGAACAGAGAGTGAGTGACACCTGAAGGTGGATGTCACTGACTGATCTAGGAGACTATCTCTTAGGTGGAGAGAGATAGCTCTCGAGGTTGGGCAAGCCAGGTCGGCAACACACAGACAGATAAAGTACAAAGACAGAAGGCTGATTCGGTATCCAAGTCAGGCAGGGTTTGGCAACGAGATATCAGATATGCATGGTACCGAATCAGAAAGCAGAGGGATAGTCAGGAAAGCAATAGGTCATAACAAATATCAAACAATGCCTAGTCTTGGGTGTGAGGTCCGTGGTCTCTACACCCTGGAACTAGTCTGATGTATAACAGAATGATAACACAAGTTCCCTAGTCTTGGGTGTGAGGTCCGTGGTCTCTACACCCTGGAACTAGTCTGATGTATAACAGATTAATAACACAAGTAATCTGGCTCAGTGTGAATTCCCAGGTCCTCCTGGTTCAAACACACTGTTGGACCTGACTAAGGTCTAAGTGCTTCCACGTAGTGATCGCAACGGCAGACAACCAGCAACTGACAAGCAAGCTGTATATATAGTTGCAGGACTCTGCCGCCCCGCCCGAACCACTCAGCTAATCAGGAGTCCAGCAGGAATCAGCTGATCATCCTGATCAGCTGACACATCTCCTGCTGGCATAAAGGTCCTGACTTCTGGTGCGCGCGTGCGTAGCCCTAAACCTGTGTGAACTAACAGGCTCAGCCACACCAGCTGCACGCTGCTGCGTGCAAACCGCCGCGCTGGACGCGGAACCAGCCGCCTTGCTGTCAGTACATGCGGCGGCTTTTCCGCGCTCTGCCATGTCACTAGATGCACGCTTCCGCGTGCAGACCGCCACCTTGGACGCGGAATCAGCCGCCTTGCTGCCAGTACACGCGGTGGCTTTTCCGCGTTTTCTCACAGTACCCCCCCTGAGAAGTGGACTCCGGACATCTCCTACCCGGCTTCCCAGGATGCAAGTTATGGAATTCCTTTTTCAACTCCTCTGCGTGCATACGACAGTCTGGCACCCAAGTTCTTTCCTCTATGCCATACCCCTTCCAGTGAACCAAATACTGCACGGAGTTCTGCACAAGCCGTGAGTCCAGAATCTTCTCAATTTCATACTCGGGTTGGTCATCAATCAACACAGGGGGGGGGAGGGGGGAGAGGAATCCACGTGCACTGCTGGCTTGAGCAAGGACACATGAAATGATCTCACACCTCGCATGCTGGTAGGGAGATCAATGGCATAAGTGACATTATTGATTTTCCTGGTTACTGGAAAAGGACCCACAAATCTAGGACCTAACTTGGGTGACAGTTGCTTTAGAGCCAAATGCCACGTGGACACCCAGACCAAGTCTCCTGGAAGAAATTCCCATTCTATGGAACGTCTCTTGTCAGCCTGTTTTTTCTGGTTCTGAAAAGCCCTCCCCAGATTTCTTTCAACCATTCCCCAAATCTGTTTCAAAGACTTCTGCCAGTTCTCCAGTGCTGGAAACGGAGTAGAAGCCACTGGCAATGGGGTGATTTTTTCACAAATTTCACAAAAAAGAATCCGGCCCCTGCTGGGGACCGAGAAGGACGAATATAACCCTTAGCTAAAATTTTCTCAGATGTATTCTTGCATGGCTAGTAGTGGATGATTGGTGTCAGGACACCTTCTGGGGAAAAGGCACAGGAAACAAAAAACACGGGAGCCCAATAGTGTAATATGTTTAGTCAAAATTGTCAATGTAGAAGATAAGAATCTACTCACAAGAGTGGGTTGCAAGGGGGCAACCGACCACAGGAAGCAGGTGGAGACAATTAACCCGACTCCACTCGGGGAGGTCACTAAGGACCTGGATGCGGTCGCTCTCCTTGGAAAAAAGAGGGGAGGCAGATGTCCACCGTGGTGTAAACCACATATGTTCTGCCTCCACCCCTCACACGGGTATCGTATGGGGGCTAGGGATGCACTAAATGGTTTAAAGAGGCGCCCTGGTGGTATATAAAAGCGTTTAAAAGCAGTTTAAAACCGAGAAAGGTTTTGAGGTTGCTTACCTCAAGGACGACAAATCTTTGTAGGGACAAAATATTTTATTGGTAGCACAGGCAACGCGTTTCACGGGTCTGAGCCCGCTTTCTCAGGCCAATAGCAGTACCAGGCCAATTGAAATAGCAAGCTAAGGGAGCCTCTAGTCTTGCATGGCTAATTTCTCTGGCCCAGATAGATTATAGAGATAACCTCTAGGGGGCATACAACCAGACCTGAGATCAATGGGGCAATCAAAAGGACGGTGTGGAGGAAGTTTATCGGCTGACTTAGGACAAAACACGTCCGCAAATTCTAAATACTGATCTGGCAATCCCTCCATGTGAATATTGGTTTCACCCAAGGTTACTTTCTCTAGACAATTATGATAACAATGGGTAGACCAGCTCGTTAGCTGACTTGTAGCCCAATTGATCTGAGGCGAGTGAAGTTGTAACCATGGCATACCAAGAATGATCGTGGAGGTTGTCATTCGCAACACTAGAAACTGTAAATTCTCTTTATGTAACACCCCTACCGTAACCCTTAACTCAGGGGTCTGAGACAGAGGGTGGTTACTCTGCAGGGGGGAATCGTCCACTGCAGTGACCAGAATCTGTTGTTTCAACTGGGAAATTGGGATCCCCAATTTCTTAGCAAATTTGTAATCCATAAAGTTGGCTGCTGAGCCAGAGTCAACGAAGGCCTCAGTGGTCTCTGTCTTATCCTTCCAAGATATAGTACAAGGGAGGAGCAAACGCTTATTGTCTAGAGGCAAAGACTGTTTGGGACAACTCTGCACTATATGACCCACCTCTGCACAGTATAGACAGAGCTGCTCTGTTTCTCTGCGCCTCTGCTCCACCCGGGACAATTTCGACCGCCCAATCTGCATTGGTTCTGGTGGAGATTAATCGGGTGGAGATGAATCGGGTTGAGGCGCGGCGTAGGAAACATATCTCACATCGTTCCTACTCCGAGTCTGCCTTTGATAACGTAGGCAACGATCAATCCTGACTGCTAATGAAATGGCCTCATCGATAGACTTTGGTTCGGGGTGACCCAATATTAAATCAGAGACCGCGTCTGAAAACCCTGACAAAAAACAGTCCAGAAGTGCGAATGAGTCCCATCTAGCTGAAACTGCCCACTTCCTGAACTCAGCTGCATAATTTTCCACCGGACCCTTGCCCTGCCGTAACGTCTTGAGCTTCCGCTCAGCGGTAGAGGCAATGTCCGGATCATCATAAATTATAGCCATAGCTTTAAAAAATTCCTCAACCGAGGCTATAGCCTCATTCCCTGGCTGAAGATTATATGCCCAGGTCTGGGAATCCCCTGACAACAGAGTCTTAATAAACGTAATTCTCTGTGCCATGGTTCCAGAAGAATTAGGTCTCAACTCAAAGTATGACAACACTCTATTTCTAAAATTCTGGAAGTCAGATCTGTGACCAGAAAACCTTTCAGGTACAGGCATACGTATGTCTGTGCTAGGAGGAGATCGCACTGTGTTCACAGCCGTCTGAAAGACTTGTACAGACCCAGATAATGCGTTGATCTGAGTCTGATGACTGTCCAGCACTCGGATGAAAGTTTCCGCCAAGGTGGTGAGTGCATCAAGACGGCTGTAAAGTGCATCCATTTAGGTTTGGTCTGCCGTTCTGTAACGATCGGTGTCAGCACGCAAAGAGAATCTGATTATTGGTGATCTGCAGTATCACCAAGAATACAGATCTATACCTGATTATGGATGATCACAGAATACAGATATAGTGCTAGCCTCTGGACACCTCTAGATATATATATGGTGAGTGTTTTGTGTAACAGTATGACTTTGAGCAATCCACCTGATGAACAGGTGACCCTAAGCAGTACAAAAGAGACTGCTATGGAGAGTACAGAAATCAGCCGCCTTGCTGCCAGTACACGCGGCGGCTTTTCCGCGTTTTCTCACATAAACTAAGTATAGTATATTCTGGCGTATAAGACTACCTTTTAACCCTTGAAAATCTTCTGAAAAGTCAGGGGTCGTCTTATACGCCGGGTGTCATTGATGCTGAGTGATACTTCCTATCCTGTTATATTGGTAGGTGAACAGAGGCGCCAGAAGGATAAAAGTACATAAAATTTTTTAAAAATTGCTGGGAGGAAGTGGTGGACTCACCTCCGTTAAAGCAGACACCAAGGACTGTAAATATATAGATATACACATCGCAACGTGTTTCGCGGGCACAGCCCACTTCTTCAGGCAATAAGCAGGGGATAAACAACAGCAATTCAGTTATAGCAAGCAGAGCACCTCTGTGACAGTCCACCACTTCCTCCCAGCAATTTTTAAAAATTTTTATGTACTTTTATCCTTCTGGTGCCTCTGTTCACCTACCAATATATTTGAGTCCACCCCAGGTGGAGGGGTGATCTACCCCCTTTCTTCCTATCTACAGAGAGCGACTTCTTAATCCCGAGTGAGGACAGGTCTAATCTCCTCACCTGCCTAATAAGTGGTTACCTAGGTGGTAACCCGTGTTTGTGAGTATTACCATCTCACTGTTTCATTTATCCAATTAATTTTGACATACTACACCATATTGGGCTCTCGATTTCTCTTCAACTTTAGTTTCCTATCCTGTTACCGCCTTTCAGATCTTGCTGCTGAGGACTGTAGTGAGGCGGCGCAGGTGCACATGTGCGAGATCTGAGAGGCAGAAAAGGAGGTAAATAGGATACAAGGGTGGGCCAGAAGGGTGAAAGAGGCGTGTTTTATGGGCACAGCGCAATCTTTTCTTCCACACCGCACTGATAAACAGGTAGACAAGGAGAGCTGACTAATCAACTTAGGGAGAGGTAGAGTTGACCATGACCAATCCAACCAGCCAATCACCTATATAATGTAATGTTATATTTTGGGTACCACATACAGTACAGCACCAGTATCTGTTCATACATAGCACCAATTTATGATGTTTTTTATTTTTATTTGGTGTGCGTTGGAAGAGGGGTAGTCTTATATGGTGAATATATCCCAAAACTCTATATTTTAAATGGAAAAGTTGGGCGGGGTCGTCTTATACGCCAAGTTGTCTTATATGTAGGAATAAACAGTATTATATTTGCTAACCGTTTAATTGCTATGTGGAACTAAAACCCAACTCTGGGGGAAAAAAAATCTTCCAGTTTTAGATGACTTGCAGAATTATTTGAAACTTGTGATTTTTGCTACCGTTCTGTTGGTAGTGAAAATCTCACAGATCTGAAAGTTTTTGGACCAGTCCGTCATCTCCTTATGAGTGATTGTTATTTGTTTTTTATTTACAAAAAGCACTTACTAAATTGCAGTTTTTCAGTCCAATTGCAAAAAACAGTATGGCTCTCAAGTCCTCCTCATTGGACCCTGATAAATTGTCAAAGAGGAAACGCATAGGTGGAGCCTGAGGCAGGATGCAGCCAGCAAGGGGAAATACCAGGAGATGTCCTCTGTGCTTAAAGTATTATAAAAAGTGCTTTGATCATCTACACTTGGTAGTGGGAGTTGGAGAGGACCTCAGAACCATGGACAGAGGTTACATACACCCCAAGTTCCCGTAATGCTGGTACTTTACAGCTGTCTATAAAGTGGTCTGTTCACTGTTAAGGGGAAAGCCTCTTATGTTAAGATGTGAATAATTTGTGTCACTCTGTGGTGGGGAGCTTCAGAATATCCAAAAACATATTAGAATCTGTAGTTCGTTTGAGGAAATTTTACTGAGAGGCCAGGGGAGGATTGCAGATGGATTGAAAAAGTGGATGTGTCTGTGAGGGTGGGCAGCATTGCAAAAGGGGTTAGCCTCTTCATATTGATTGCTGCAGTTGCCACACTTACAGTGGAAAGTGGGGACCACATTAAGAACACTTAAGAGACATAAATTGGATGGTGGGACCCCCGTATTTTATGTGTTTAATGTTTTGCACTATGATCTGTGTACTTGCTTTTATCCAATGTTAACTGGCTCCAGTGGGAGAGATAGTACATGCTGTTAAAGATTTAACTCTTGGACTCCCACAGAATGGGTTTGGACTGTTACTAGTGTTATCTGGACATCTATGCTCATTGAACTGTTGATTCTATTTGGCGGGAATCCTTTCCTTATATATTGTATATACCCGAATATAAGCAGGCCCAAGTATAGGCAGACCCGAGTATAAGCTGATCCCCCAACTTTTACCTAAAAAACTGGAAAAAATGTTTGACCTGAGTATAAGTCGGGGTGGCAAGCAAGAGCCACAACCCCAACACCACTCACAGCCATGGCCTGCCATAACCGTATATTAGAAAAGCACCATAAATTCAGCAGATTGCAATAATAAGCCAGAATATAGAACTAGAGATGGGCCGAACCTCCAATTTTAGGTTTGCGAACCTCGTTCGCGAACCTTCGGGGAAGGTTCGGTTCGCGGAAAAGTTTGCGAACCGCAATAGACTTCAATGGGGATGCGAACTTTGAAAAATAGAAAAAATTATGCTGGCCACAAAAATGATGGAAAAGATGTTTCAAGGGGTCTAACACCTGGAGGGGGGCATGGCGGAGTGGGATACATGCCCAAAGTCCCGGGGAAAAATCTGGATGTGACGCAAAGCAGCGTTTTAAGGGCAGAAATCACATTGAATGCTAAATTGCAGGCCTAAAGTGCTTTCAAACATCTTGCATGTGTATACATCAATCAGGGAGTGTAATTAGAGTTCTGCTTCACAGTGACACACCAAACTCACTGTGTAACGCACCGCAAACAGCTGTTTGTGTAGACGTAGTGGCGGTCGTGCTGGACTGGTGCGCACCGTGGCGAGAGTGTAGGCCGTGTCGGTTTTCAAGCCCATATGGTCGCCGGGCTGTGATAGCTCAATGATAGAAAAATAGTGACTGTCCAGCTGATCAAATTTGGTCTGATCACAATGAAGCAACAACCTTATTATCTTTTGTGTCCCACCCCCACCCGAGACACTCAAATAGCCGGCGGTCATTGCTTCATTGTGATACGCAAGCCCCTTCACCGCAGAAAAGTAATGATCAGGAAGGAGGATGGGCACATGTACATGCCTTTTGTTTTTTTGTTGCAGCCGCCTGCAGTGCAGCCAGAAAAATTAGGCAGGCATGTA
Source organism: Hyperolius riggenbachi (assembly GCF_040937935.1). Lineage (NCBI taxonomy): Eukaryota > Metazoa > Chordata > Amphibia > Anura > Hyperoliidae > Hyperolius > Hyperolius riggenbachi. The sequence continues at coordinate 24,855,329 of NC_090652.1, forward strand.
CACGCACCAGAAAAATTAGTGTAGCGGCCGCTGCTAGCAGTGGCCTTAAAAATTCAGGAATCCGCCTAGAGTCCTGGACCCTGTTGGTGGTGGAGGAGAAGGCAAGTGGCCTGCAGGCAGAGATGCTGTGTGTGGGGACTGACTTAGTCTTCGGTCATGCAGTAGCCCTGCGTGATCCATTCCTCATTCATTTTGATAAAGGTCAGGTACTGAACACTGTCGTGACTTAGGCGACTTCTCTTCTCAGTGACTATGCCTCCAGCTGCACTGAAGGTCCTTTCTGACAGGAAGCTTGCGGCAGGGCAAGAGAGAAGTTGTATGGCAAGCTCTGACCAGAGGTCAAGACTGCGCAACCAGTAGTCCAAGGGTTCATCGTCGCTGCTCGCAGTGTCTACATCCACACTCAAGGCCAGGTAGTCGGCTACCTGCAGGTCCAGGCGTTGGTGGAGGGTGGATCCGGAAGGACTATGGTGAGGAGTTGGACTAAAGAATATCCGCATGTCCGACATCACCCTGAGATCGCTGGAGCGTCCTGTCCTTGCCTGCGTGGACTTGGGAGGAGGAGGGTTACTGCCAGTGGTACCTTGATTGCATTGTGCAGCCACATCACCCTTAAACGCATTGTAAAGCATCATTAACATCTTGTTCTGCAAGTGCTGCATCCTTTCCACTTTGTGTTGAGTTGGTAACAGGTCCACCACTTTGTGCCTGTACCGAGGGTCTAGTAGCGTGGCCACCCAGTACAGGTCATTCGCCTTGAGTTTTTTGATATGGGGGTCCCTCAACAGGCTGGACAACATGAAAGAGGCCATCTGCACAAAGCTGGATGCAGACGTATTCTCCATCTCCTCTTGTTCTTCCTCAGTGATGGGACGCAACTCCTCTTCCTCCCCCCAGCTACGAACAATACCACGGGAACGTGGAGCAGCAGAAGCCCCCTGTATCGACTGCCGCGGTTGTTCTTCTTCCGCCGCCTCTTCCTCCTCCACAGAAACACCTTCCTCATCATCATCTGACTCCTCTCCTTCCCCACACTACTCCTCTTCTTCCTCCTCCTCCCCTCCCCTCTGTGCTGCCGCAGGTGTTGTGGAAACATCGGGTTCAGATGTAAATCGCTCCCACGACTCCTGCTGCCGTAACTGTTCTCGTTCACTCTCCTCCACAGCTGTATTCACCACTCTACACACGGCACGCTCCACGAAGTAGGCGTAGGGGATCAAGTCGCTGATGGTGCCCTTAGCGCGTTTTACCAGTTTGGTCACCTCCTGAAAGGGCTCCATGACCCTGCATGCATTTCGCATCAGTGTCCAGTTGTTGGGCCACAACATCCCCATCCTCCCAGATTGTGTCCTTGTACTGTAATGATACAGGTACTGGGTGACGGCTTTCTCCTGGTCTAGCAGGCGAGAAAACATCAGCAGGGTGGAATTCCAGTGAGTTGGGCTATCGCAAATCAGGTGTCACGCCGGCAAGTTGTTTCTACGCTGAATGTCCGCAAAGCGTGCCATGGCTGTGTAAGAGCGCCTAAAATGCCCACACAACTTCCTGGCCTGCTTCAGGACGTCCTCTAAGCCTGGGTACTTGGACACATATCTTTGCACGACCAAATTCAGCACATGTGCCATGCAGGGTACGTGTGTCAGCTTTCCCAAATTCAACGCGGAAATGAGATTGCTGCCATTGTCACACACCACGTTGCCGATCTCAAGCTTGTGCGGGGACAGCCATTGCTCCACCTGTTTGTTAAGAGCAGCCAGGAGAGCTGCTCCAGTGTGACTCTCCGCTTTGAGGCAAGATATGTCTAACACTGCGTGACACCGTCGTACCTGGCATGCAGCATAGGCCCTGGGGTGCGGGGGCTGTGTAGCTGGAGAGGAGATCGCGGCACCAGCCAAGGAGGAGGAGGAGGAGGATGATGACAGTGAAGAGGTGATAGCAGGTGGAGAGGAGGTGGCTGGAGGCCTGCCTGCAAGCCATGGAGGTGTGACAAGTTGGTCCGCTGCGCAGCCACGTACTCCCTGCTTGCTGCCATCGGTCACCAGGTTGACCCAATGGGCTGTGTATGTAATGTAGCGGCCCTGCCCGTGCTTGGCAGACCCGGCATCCGTGGTCAGGTGGACCCTTGACCCAACGATCTTCGCAATAGATGACACCACTTGCCTCTCAACTGCATGGTGCAGTTTGGGTATGGCCTTTCGTGAAAAATAAGTGCAGCCTGGTATCTTCCACTGCGGTGTCCCAATGGCCACACATTTACGGAAAGCTTCTGACTCCACGAGCCTGTATGGTAATAGCTGGAGAGCTAATAGTTCCGCCACGCCAGCTGTCAGACGCCGGGCAAGAGGGTGACTGGCAGACATTTGCTTCTTACGCTCAAATACTTCCTTTACAGACAGCTGGGCAGAGGAGAAGGAACCACTCAAGGGAAGAGGTGGTGTGGAGGAGGGTGGCTGTGAAGGTGCAAGGGAGAAAGCGGATGAAGACGATGCACCTGAAGGAGTAAGAGGAGAAGGAGGGTGGCTTGTCTTTTGAGGGGTGCTGCTTTTCCTCAGGTGGTTCTTGCCAGTTGCCATAGCTGTTTGTGCCTTTTCTCCAGGTGCCTTCGTAATGCACTTGTCCCTACGTGAGAGTTGGCCTTTCCACGGCTCAATTTTTGCTGGCAGAGAGAACAGATGGCTTTGCACCAATCTGAGACACACATGTTAAAAAATTTCCAAACCGCTGAGCCCCCCTGGGGTGATGGCGCTACGGTGGCATCAGCAGCTGCCGTTGAAGGGCATGTTGGCTGGCTGTCCATAGCTGGCGATACATGGCACCAGACACTGCCCCAAGCTGTTTCTGAGGACGAGCTCCCTCTGCTTCTATCATGGAGTCATCTCCTCCTACTCCTCTCTGACTCCCCCTCTGAACTGTCCCCCTGGTCATCTCCTCTACTGGGAACATATGTGGCATCCGTATAATCGTCATCATAATCCTCCTGCCCAGCTTCACTTTCCTCAGACACCTCCTAAACTGCACCAACTTCAGGTGGTTCATCACCCCCTTCCTCACACGTTACGTCCATACTATCACCACCTAACTCAGACATATGAGGTGGTGTACCTGCGCCTTTTTGTTGTTGTTGCAGTAGTGGCTGGTAATCAGTGATTTCACCACCACCAAATAACTCCTGCGAAGTGTCAAATGCAGCGGATGTGGTGCTTGTTGTAGCGCTGGTGGCTGCGGGAGATGAGGTGTTCTGTGTTAAATACTCAAGCATGTCCTCACAATTTTGGGAAGTGATGGCACGTGCCTTCTTCTGAGCACTGTATTTTGGGCCAGGTCCGCACGAAATCACAGCACCACAACCTCGCACAGACCTTCCGGTGCCTGGTGGCCTTCCTCTGGGTCTGCCTCTACCTCTTCCTCTACCTGGTTTGTACATTTTGTCCATCTCAGGGGGATGCTAGGTATATTGTGAGAACGCGGAAGAGCCGCCGCCATGATTCAGCGGCAGGCGGCTCTTTCCGCGCACAGACGCGCTACACACACGGAGAGGCAGCCGCCTCTCCTCAGCATGAGGCGGCTGTCTCCGTGCAAGCGTCTGCAGGGCACGCAGAAACCGCCGCGTTGGACGCGGCGGTTAGTGCCCATACCACCGCTGCGGAGACACCGCAGAGCGGGGCAGTTGTGGCTGGGACTCGTAGTCCCTCAGGTTTGAGAGTGACGCGCGCGCGCACTCAGGAAGAATTTATGTTAACACAGAACTAGTCAGCTGACCAGGCTGGTCAGCTGACTCTGACTCCTCTTCCCATTGGTTCAGCACTTAGGGAGGTGCTGGGAAGAGGGTCAGGTATATATACTGCTGGCTGTTCACTTGCTCCCCGTCTGGCGTTGCGTTCACATATGTGGGAGCACCCAGATCCGTAGTCAGATCCGTTAGTGTGCCGGGACCAGCTGGAGCTGTAATCCTACACTAAGCTAGATTCTGTTGATAGCTTAAAGTACTAGTTTGATTGTGATTATCTGTTATGACCTTTGCCTGTCTCGACTATCCTCCTGAACTCTGACCTTGTACCTCGTTATATCTGATACCCCGTTGCTGAAACCTGCCTGTACTTTGACTCCGCCTCTGCATCCTGATTTTGTACCCCGATATTTCTGACACCCCGTTGCCGAACCCTGCCTGTACTTTGACTCCGCCTTTGCCTACTGATATTGTACTTATCTGTCCGTCTGTTTACGACCTGGCTTGTCCGACCTCGAGAACCGACCTCACGATTGGAGGCGGTTCCCCGTCCTGTTAGTGACACTTCCGCCTGAGTGTCACTTTTGGACTTCCCTTCCCACTGTCAGTCTGACTCCTCACGTCTTGGAGAGCTCAGACCTGCGGAAGGAACCTGTGCAGTTCTCCTTGCTGCACTGAGGCTTGTCCTCTGTATTACTGTTGCACCAATCACAACACTCTACTCAGGTGACCAGAGGTTAGCTAGTATATTGGATTATCGGTGATACTGCAGATCACATATAATCTGGTATACGTCTGTATTTCCCGTGATACTGCAGATCACCGGTAATCAGACCTCTCTGTGCTTCACCGAGCGTTACAAAACGCCAGACCACAAAACCGATGGAATCACGCGCTGATCCTCTGACTGTGCTTGCCACTTCGGTGGATAACATTCATCAAGCACTGGGCCAGCACAAAGCCTTAATCGATGCTCTATCAGGCTCTGTGAAAACCCTCCAGACGTCAGTTGATTCAGTGCGATCCCCTCATAGTGATGACATACGTATGCCTGTACCTGATAAATTTTCCGGCCACAAGTCTGACTTCCGGAATTTCAGGAGTAGAGTGTTGTCGTATTTCGAGTTAAGACCCCGATCCTCGGGGACTGAGACCCAACGGGTCATCTTTATTAAGACTTTGTTGACTGGGGACTCCCAGTCCTGGGCATATAACCTGCCTCCTACCGATACCGCTCTGACCTCGGTAGAGGAATTCTTTAAGGCCATGGCCATAATCTACGACGACCCTGACCTTGCTGCGTCCTCAGAGCGGAAGCTCAAACTTTTGCGGCAAGGCAGAGGTTCGGTCGAGGATTATGCGGCGGAGTTCCGTAGGTGGTCAGTCACCTCCAGATTTGATAACTTCGCCCTAATGGATTATTTTTTGTCTGGGTTGACAGAGGAGGTCTCCGACTTAATGTTAACCGTACCCGAGCCCAAGACAGTTGATGAGGCCATATCATCGGCCATTCGAGTAGATCGCAGGTTACGCCATCAGAGGCAGGCCAGGGGCAGTCACCGTGTCAGGGTGACTTCGTACGCGGCACCGGTTGCTGCGTCCTCTGTAACAGCATCTCCGCCTGTCTCGCCTTTTCCGCCCTTGCCTCCACCAGAGCCGATGCAAGTTGGTCGATCAAAACTGACCCAGGTGGAGCGAAGGCGGAGGATGACGGAACAACTGTGCCTGTACTGTGCAGAGGCAGGACATAGGGTGCGAAACTGCCCCAACAGGGCGGGAAACGGGTCTGCCTAGGAGTAGTGGGGGGTGACACCCTAGGCACACAAACCTCACCCCTTAAAGAGAAAAAATTACTTCTCCCTTTTACGGTCACATGGGATGATAAGTCTGTCGCCACTGAAGCTTTTATTCACTCCGGCTCAGCGGCTAACTTTATGAACTTTGAGTTTGCTCAGGAGTTGGGTCTACCACTCACTCCCGTGAGACCCCCCATTCAGGTCACGGCAGTTGACGATTCCCCTATGCAGCGGAATCGTCCCCTGTCACAGACTCCGCTTGTGAAGCTCACCATAGGGGTATTGCACGGGGAGCAGTTACAATTTTTTGTTTTACACATGTCCACCTCCACTATTATCCTAGGCATGCCTTGGTTGCAGGTTCATTCCCCGCAGATAGACTGGGCCACAGGACAGTTGACAGCATGGTCACCTCATTCTTTCCAGCAGTGTTTGGGGAGACTGACATTAGGTCTAACAAAGGTACAGGTGGAAGGTATACCGGAACAATACTCAGATTATGCCGATGTGTTTTGTCCCAAGGCCGCGGATAAATTACCCCCGCATCGCCCATTTGACTGTCCCATTGACCTTCGTTCCGGTTGTATGCCTCCTCGAGGCCATTTATATAACTTATCTGGCCCCGAGAAACTCGCCATGCAGGAGTACATCCGTGAGAACTTGGCAAAGGGCTTCATCAGGCCGTCCCGGTCACCCGCTGGGGCAGGGTTCTTTTTTGTTAAAAAGAAAGACGGGGGTTTACGGCCTTGCATCGATTATCGTGGCCTCAATAAAATCACAGTGAAGAATCGCTACCCGTTACCACTTATAGACGATTTGTTCACACAGGTCACTGAGGCTAGGATATTTTCAAAACTGGATTTACGGGGGGCATACAACCTGGTGCGTATAAGGAAGGGCGATGAATGGAAGACGGCTTTCAATACCCCTGATGGGCACTACGAGTATAGGGTAATGCCCTTTGGTTTATGTAATGCCCCGGCCGTCTTCCAGGAACTCATCAATGAGGTTTTTCGGGAGGTGTTGGGAAAGTTCGTTTTAGTCTATCTAGACGATATTCTCATTTTTTCTAACAACCTCCCGGAACACAGAACCCATGTCAGGATGGTATTAGACAAACTGAGGCAGAATCTGTTATACGCCAAACTCGAGAAATGTATTTTTGAGGTCACGTCGGTTGCCTTTCTGGGGTATATAATCTCCACCTCAGGTCTGTCTATGGACCCTGCCAAGGTCTCCGCGGTCCTGGAGTGGCCGCAGCCGGTGGGGTTAAAATCATTGCAACGGTTCTTGGGGTTTGCGAACTATTATAGAAGGTTTATTAAGGGGTACTCCACAGTAGTCGCCCCTCTCACTAGCCTTACTAAAAAAGGGGCAGACACCACTCATTGGTCTCCCGAGGCCTTACAGGCTTTTTCTAAGTTAAAGGGGTTGTTCTGCTCAGCACCCATACTCAGACACGTGGACACTTCTTTTCCGTTTATTGTTGAGGTAGACGCCTCGGAGATCGGGGTGGGGGCTGTGCTGTCCCAGCGTTCAGGTCTCCAGGGTAGACTACACCCGTGTGCTTATTTTTCCCGAAGGTTCTCTTCGGCAGAGAGAAACTACGACATAGGCAACAGGGAGCTCCTAGCCATCAAATTGGCCTTCGAAGAGTGGCGTCATTGGCTAGAGGGAGCTAAGCACACTATCACGGTTTATACCTACCACAAAAACCTGGAATACATCGAGGGGGCTAGAAGGTTAAGCCCAAGGCAGGCTCGATGGTCGCTATTTTTCTCGAGATTTACATTTTTGATCACGTATACGCCAGGTAGTAAGAATACCAAGGCAGACGCACTCTCTAGGTGTTTTGAGCCGGAGACAGCACAGCCCTCTGTTCCCGAGACCATTGTCCCACGAAGTGTGGTGTTAGCCGCCACCGAGACTTGGGAGGACTGGAAAGAGACCTTGAGTCCTTTTCAGCAGGATATCCCGGAAGGGAAACCAGACGGGGTATTATTTGTTCCGTTACCATTCCGTCTCCAGATCTTGGAGATGATCCACTCTCATAAGAACGCGGGACATCCTGGAGCGTCTAGAACGCAAGATCTCGTGGCCAGATGTGCATGGTGGCCTTCGCTAGCCGCTGACTGCAAAGAGTTTGTCAGGGAATGTGCGGTGTGCGCGAAAAGCAAGCCCTCCCGGCTGGCATCTGGGGGTACTTTTCAGCCTTTGCCCACCCCGAGTGAACCATGGACCCACTTGTCCATGGATTTCATGGGAGAGCTTCCGAGATCTGAAGGCATGTCAGTTATTTGGGTGGTGGTTGACCGTTTTAGTAAGATGGCCCACTTCGTGCCTCTGAAAGGACTCCCCTCGGCCAAGGAACTGGCCGATTTATTTATCATCCATATCTTCAGACTGCATGGCATTCCAGAAGACATAGTATCCGATCGGGGAGTCCAGTTTGTTTCGAAATTTTGGAGGGCATTCTGTCACCAAATGGGCATGAAATTGTCATTTTCCTCGGGGTACCACCCACAGACAAATGGCCAGACGGAGAGGGTCAACCAATCGTTAGAGCAATTTCTGAGATGCTACGTTGCCGAGGCACAGAGTGATTGGGTTAAATATTTACCTTATGCAGAATTTGCCCACAATAACTTAAAGAGTTCGTCCTCAGGTTTCTGTCCATTTCAGGTTGTGACAGGTAAACTGCCTAAATTCTCTCCATTGCCAGTTGCGGCCACTCCGTTCCCAGCCTTGGAGGCGTGGCAAAGGTCGTTTAAGGACATGTGGTGGACCATCAAGAATAATCTCGTTAAAGCATTTCAGAGTCAGAAAGGTCAGGCTGACAAGAGACGCTCGTTAGAGTGGAAATTTCAACCAGGAGATTTGGTTTGGGTGTCAACCCGTCACCTGACCCTGAAACAACCCTCTGACAAACTTGGTCCCAGGTTCGTGGGTCCATTCCCAGTTACTAGGAAGATCAACGATGTCACATATACCGTTGATCTTCCCACCAGCATGCGTGGAGTGAGGTCCTTCCACGTATCACTTCTCAAACCCGCAGTCCAGGTGGGCCCCACTCCTCCTCCTCCTCCTCCTCCTGTCTTAGTCGATGCCCAACCCGAGTATGAGGTGGAGAAGATCATAGACTCACGTACTGTACAAAACTCGGTGCAGTATCTCGTACATTGGAAGGGGTACGGCATTGAGGAGAGGCAATGGGTACCTGGGAACCGCATGCATGCGGACGAGTTAGTGAGAGAATTTCATGCCGTACATCCCAAAAAACCTGGTAGGAGCTGTCCGGAGTCCACTCCTCGGGGGAGGGGGGGGGGGTACTGTGAGAACGCGGAAGAGCCGCCGCCATGATTCAGCGGCAGGCGGCTCTTTCCGCGCACAGACGCGCTACACACATGGAGAGGCAACCGCCTCTCCTCAGCATGAGGCGACTGTCTCCGTGCAAGCGTCTGCAGGGCACGCAGAAACCGGCTAGTGCCCATACCCCCGCTGCGGAGACACCGCAGAGCGGGGCAGTTGTGGCTGGGACTCGTAGTCCCTCAGGTTTGAGAGTAACGCGCGCGCGCGCACTCAGGAAGAATTTATGTTAACACAGAACTAGTCAGCTGACCAGGCTGGTCAGCTGACTCTGACTCCTCTTCCCATTGGTTCAGCACTTAGGGAGGTGCTGGGAAGAGGGTCAGGTATATATACTGCTGGCTGTTCACTTGCTCCCCGTCTGGCGTTGCGTTCACATATGTGGGAGCACCCAGATCCGTAGTCAGATCCGTTAGTGTGCCGGGACCAGCTGGAGCTGTAATCCTACACTAAGCTAGATTCTGTTGATAGCTTAAAGTACTAGTTTGATTGTGATTATCTGTTATGACCTTTGCCTGTCTCGACTATCCTCCTGAACTCTGACCTTGTACCTCGTTATATCTGATACCCCGTTGCTGAAACCTGCCTGTACTTTGACTCCGCCTCTGCCTCATGATTTTGTACCCCGATATTTCTGACACCCCGTTGCCGAACCCTGCCTGTACTTTGACTCCGCCTTTGCCTACTGATATTGTACTTATCTGTCCGTCTGTTTACGACCTGGCTTGTCCGACCTCGAGAACCGACCTCACGATTGGAGGCGGTTCCCCGTCCTGTTAGTGACACTTCCGCCTGAGTGTCACTTTCGGACTTCCCTTCCCACTGTCAGTCTGACTCCTCACGTCTTGGAGAGCTCAGACCTGCGGAAGGAACCTGTGCAGTTCTCCTTGCTGCACTGAGGCTTGTCCTCTGTATTACTGTTGCACCAATCACAACACTCTACTCAGGTGACCAGAGGTTAGCTAGTATATTGGATTATCGGTGATACTGCAGATCACATATAATCTGGTATACGTCTGTATTTCCCGTGATACTGCAGATCACCGGTAATCAGACCTCTCTGTGCTTCACCGAGCGTTACATATATGCAGTGAGCTGGGTTCACGCAACACAACAGGTAGTTGTATGCAGTGAGGTGGGTTCACTGAACACAAAGGTAGTTATATGCAATGAGGTGGGTTCACTCAACACAAAGGTAGTTGTATGCAGTGAGGTGAGTTCACTGAACAGTAAAGGTAGTTATATGCAGTGAGGTGGGTTCACTCAACACAACAGGTAGTTAGATGCAGTGAGGTGGGTTCACTGAACAGTAAAGGTAGTTAATGGCAAAGAAATGAACAGCGCTACTTAAAAACAGATAAGTGCCTACCTGCAAGAGAGTGCAAGCCCCACTTGTGGGATAAAATACACACCTAGCATACACATAACCTGTCTACCACTGGAGGATGTTGGTTTCCTGTAACAGCTTGCATGCAACTTGTTAAGTACTTGTCCCTCCCACTGCGAAGAAGTCATCCTCATATGGGAGGGGACCTAACACTAACTAAATCCTAACCTATGCATAAGCATAGCCTGGGTGCGCTACCAAGTAAAATCGAAAATTGGAAATTGCGCAAAAGGTGGATCAGCGCATCACCAGGCCGCTTACGAATGGCCTACAATCAGAGGTGCGCTGAGTCCCCCAGAAACTGCAAACGTACCTTGAACCCAAACAGAAGCTCTGCAAGATAAAGTAAGGAATGCTGAGCCACATGGTCATGTATCTAAAACTTGATATAGGAATGCAAGGATTCTCAATTTCTCACCACTCAGTAGACACTGTCCCTGTATGCCTTCTAAGGCTACAACTTGAGATAAGGTTAGCTGGGTCCTCCCATGGAAATGTCAAGTGTGTGGTCTTCCTGAGATGACGCACCACTGTACATACAGTGGGGGCACTGAGGGGGTTACTCAGTGGCGTAGCTAAGGAGTTGTGGGCCCCAATGCAAGTTTTACAATGGGGCCCCCCAAGCACTCTATACATAATAATTGATATGGTGTGTGTGTGTGTGTGTGTGTGTGTGTGTGTGTGTGTGTGTGTGTGTGTGTGTGTGTGTGTGTGTGTGTGTGTGTGTGTGTGTGTGTGTGTGTGTGTGTGTGTGTGTGTGTGTGAGCACATGTTCCATTCTGGCTGACACTAGTATTCTAACAGCCTCCTTGTAACACTATGGCTTGAGGAATGTATTCTCTGCCCCCAATGATGGGAACCACATGCTCTAATTACCTTATGGGGGAAGGCTGGCATACACATTCCAAGTGAGGGGGGTAGTTCACAGACATCATAGACCAAGTCTTATGTTAAATTTCCACTAAAGCCTAGTACTCCTAACCTAAATAATTAAAGATTTATTTTCAATCAAGCTTATCAATATCACATATATAATTGATCTATAGCTTTGATATCTCAATCGCGTCACATCCAATATAGATAATTCTCCTTCTCATCATAGCAGGGCCCTAGCTATGTAGAGAGCTCAAATCATCAAATATTTAGATTACTCGAAGATTAAAATATCAAAACATTCAACATATTTCATCTCCCCCTGATTATAGAAGTTAAATCATCTATTAAAATTACTTTCACTTCTATAAATACATCTTTGTATAATTTTATCATTATCAAAAAATTTTTGTTAAGATATAACAATCATATTCTGTCATCTTTCATTAATAATTACATTCAAATTTTGCTACCTCTAATTTTTAGACAAACCAATAACTTTTATTGAAACTAATTGCATTTATATGCTCTTCATACATCCTTTGTGAATGAACTCTATGAGGGGGAAAAACCACTTAACCACTGCCTTGCTGGACTTAACTTTAACAGCAACTTCTTTTGTTCTTTCATGTGTAATTGAATCAGTGTGTGTTAACCCTTTCACATCTTGTTGTACAGGAAATTTTACATTTGACAAAAATGGTAGATTCTTCTTAAAATTAAACTAATACCCTTAAACTAAACATGCAAGCATGATGACAAATCTAAACTTTGAATTTCATTACTTTTCCTTCCATTTTAAAATGATCATAAAACCCCTTTTTTTTTTATAAAACAATCATAATCCATTGGATCACCTACTAATGTTAAATAACACTAAAATGTATTGCTTTCCAGCTACTAATATCATTAAGATGTTATACACTCATCATGATGGAATTCATATCACTTATTTATCGATCCCAAATCAATATGAAATAATGTATACCTGTATTCTTCAATTATGTTATATCTCCTTAAAAAATTTGTATTATTGTTTGGAAATATCTATAATATATACAGTTTGAACTTTCAAACATATCCTAATCAAATATATTTTCCATTATTAATCAAAATTAAAAATATTAAATCATATTATTTTTCTAATATTTCAATCAAACTCTCAAAATAACTTAGCATACAAGATATATTATGGAAACCCCTTTCTATCAAAAATATCAATTTCCAAACATTAATCAAAAATGTACCTTATTTTTTTCAAAAAATGATTGGATCTATAGGTTATTGGATAAAAAAAAAGTTTCCTTATAGAACCTTTTCTGTTTTTACCAATATTTTTCCCTAAACTTTTCATTACTTTATGAAAACATCACATATAACCTAACCCTGTTCTGTAACAAACAAAACATAAAAAAATTAACATTAAGACACCAAAACAAAAAATGAAAATGTCTTTTTCATGTGTGTCAAATAAATTAAAAATTATGTGTGTAAAGAGATTAGATTTTCAGTTCAGTTCATGAAAAGGGGGGAGGGAAAAAAAAAACTCTTCAAATTCTTCAAGCACTTCTGTTCATTCCCTTATCAATGGAAGCATGGAATCTCATCTCAATAGGCTCATTAGCATGTGAAAGCCTTGTAATCTTCGCCATCTCTGCATGTGACCTTTTTCGTCAATCAATCTTTAGAGATACTTCTATAAACAAAAATATGGTATCAATAATCTTGTCTCAAGAAAATAACTTTAAACTTTTGTTCCACCTTTGAACAAACAAAAACTCATATGACATTGTCTACGATCCTTTAATAAGGACACAACTTTACCATGAACTTTTCTAAATCTCGTTTATCTAATAAACATAAGTTTCATAACCTTAGATAAACCTAACAAAAAGCTCAATTAAACCTACAACGTCATCTTAAAACCATCCTTCACACATTATTGTGAGGACATCAAAGTTATATTCTTTTTATGCAAATGTGTAATAGCATGTTAATATGTGTGTGTGCGTTAACATAACATGCCAATCTCATGCGTATATGTCATTATTAGTCTACCTGCTGTGTGTGTGCAAATTGCAAATAAACTAAGGATACCTTTACATTTCTTACACAATGATATTTCAAAAATGATCAATACATTGTCTATAAAGACTTCTGACGTATCTTGACTCATGCAGTTTGAGTGACTTAAAATGGTTCAGATTACATGACTCCAGCTGTTCTTAATTAACCCTTCTGCTTAACATAAACATCGCTGTTTCTTATACAAACAGACGAAAGCATCTCCCAAACAACTTCTGCTAAAACATTTCTATGTCACTAAAAAAACTTAACTTGAAAACTTTCTTTAATCTTTATTTAAAATGACCTTATCTTATATACTTGTTACTAGTGATGGGCGAACACCTGGATGTTCGGGTTCGGGAAAGTTCGCCGAACATGGCCGAGATGTTCGGCATGTTCGGGCCGAACCCCGAACTTTCCGAACATCCAGCTTTTGGGGGCCATATGGGGTCGCAGGCATAAGGGGGGAGCATGCCCCGATCGCGGGGGGGGGTCGGAAATTCCCCCCACCCCCTCCGCTAGCGCTCCCCCCTCTGCCCGCTTCCCCATTCAAAAGTTTAAGCAAAGTACCTGTAGTGGATGGCCTGGCAGTGGGCGGCACTGTGGAGTGAGGAGGAGGAGTCCGGAGAGTGACGAGTTGAGGGAGGCCGGGCAGCGGGCGTGAGGTCAGAGAAAGGGCGGAAGTACCACAAGGGTACTTCCGCTGAACCGCCCGCTGCCCGGCCTCCCTCAACTCGTCACTCTCCGGACTCCTCCTCCTCACTCCACTGCCAGGCCATCCACTACAGGTACTTTGCTTAAACTTTTGAATGGGGAAGCGGGCAGAGGGGGGAGCGCTAGCGGAGGGGGTGGGGGGAATTTCCGACCCCCCCCCGCGATCGGGGCATGCTCCCCCCTTATGCCTGCGACCCCATAGGGGGGCAGTATTCGGCCGAACAGGGCCCTGTTCGGCCGAACAGGGGCCCTGTTCGGCGGCCATTTGAAGTTCGGGGCGAACCCGAACTTAAAAGGCCGAACACCATCAGGTGTTCGGCCGAACGCGAACATCACCCGAACAGGGTGATGTTCTGCAGAACCCGAACAGTGGCGAACACTGTTCGCCCAACACTACTTGTTACTAACAAATTAATATAACAAGATATATCCTTTTTACTCGACTTTCTTGACATAAGTCTCTTTCTTATGATTTAACTTTACTAGCTCACTGAGTCTATACAACTGGCCTACTAAAGTACATAGCAACTGATATAACCAATTGCTAGTATCCAAAATAAACTCAAAGAAACATGAAATCCACTTTTCTATAAATAACTGATACTCGAATTACTTTTAAATTCACTATCCCAATCAATATTGTACCTCAATTTTCATCAATTTACAGAAAGGAAGGAAATCACCACCATCTCTGATTTTCTTCACATACTTCTCAGGAAACAAAATGTAATAATTAAGGAGATAGAATACATGTTTACACCAAATCATAAAGGGGAAATAAAAAACATTATCACATAAGCACATATAGAATAAACAAACAATAACTTTTATCAGAGTTCTGCTTTAACCTGTTGTCCTTTAAACATTTAATTTTTAAATGTCCTTGAATTTGAATATATTGTGTACAGTCTAAAATATCAATGCATACATCACTGTACTAATAATCTACAGCAATGATCAGAGTGTACAATTTTATTTCAGATATTTGATACACCAACACCAAGTCCCTTATATACCAATAATTTGAACTGGCACAACTGATTTCACACCTCTGACCGGAAAAAGATATGAAAACACATGTCACCATTCATTAATTATATTTTTTTATATTTCCACCTTTCTTCCGGTAAAGAAAAATAGACCTATACAAAAATACAGCACATATAAGTATTAAGATATACTTATTTATGACAAATCACTTATGGGACTGAGCATTTAGCACATATCATAATCTGATCATATTACCAATCATCAATCACTGATCACATTAAACTGAACACACATATTATCTTTTAAAATATATCTTTACCTTATAAAGTGTCAAAATCCTCTAAATGTAATAACTATAGTCATGAGCTACCACATTTATTTTATACATTACAGATCAAATTCTTATGTCATTGATGCAATCGTTATTTGCAACAATTCGGCTTTATTTAATCAAAATTAAACCAAATCTCTTTATTTCACAATAAACTCACTAAGAATATCCCCCTGACTAAACCTATAACTTAAAAAAAACTTATTTTATCAACTTTTGTGTAAATCGATTTTTACAATATCTGTCTGTCGTCTATGGACACAAGCAATCACATCTTACTCATGAATGCTGACTCTTATCACAATATCCTCATCAATCATCTAATATAGAAACAGATATGTTTATCATCAAGATATGATGACTAACAATCCTATGCAAAATTATAATAAGCTCATTTTAATTAATTAAAATTTTTAATATCAATTATAATATTAATGACTATATTTTATACTTTTTATCAAAACTCAAAGGTAAAAATATAGGCAACAACTCTGAAACATAGAATGAATTGTCTTCATAACATATATAGAAACTAAACAAATACATTTATGTGACATCTGCAATGATTTTACACTCCAATTAGAATAGCTGTAACATGAGACATGCTGTTACAAAGAGAACATGTCATTTTGGTAACCAATTCATAAAATATCACTTTTAAATACCCAGAAACATTTTATTTTTCCATGGCTTTCAGGATTATTGTGCTTCTAATAAACCACTATTACAGATATATTTCCTTTTTATATAAACTGTCACTTATTCATGGTCTATACATTTTCTTTCACACAAGTGGCCAATTAGCATAAATATAAAATCCTTATTTTACTTATAGAAGCTAATATACTAAATCTGCTCCTATGATCCAACTACAACTTCCATTTAACCCATTTTTTCCCACGTTTAGCTTGCAGCTCTGTAATCAAGAATGGTTCCATTTTTAAATAAACATCATCATTGACAAGGTCTGCATACTGTCTATTTTGCATGCTGTTCATTTTATCAAACTCTAAGTAACTATTTCCCTTATTAACTAGCAAATATTCTTGATTTCTTTAACAACTTTGGACAACGCATCTGACTTTTAAAACTTTTAGCTAATTCAACAGGAAATAAAGCATAGTCACCTTATGCAGACAGACTTCTGGTATCACCCACATCTTATGGAGGTCCATTCGCCTCTGGTCTGGTCTCCTCGTCCCTTTCAACTTCAGGTTCAATCGTAAAAATAGTTTCAGAAATACCCAGCTTTCACTTCTCCTCAGTCCCCCGTTTTTGAAACGAGTTTGCGATCTATAGCTGAGTTAATCTTCGTGAATTATTTACGACTGGTTGGCTCACCAAAATGTTAAATATGGGATTTGTTGTTTAAAAACAAAGTCTTTTGGAGACCAGAATAAATCATTTTAAAGATGTGGTTGTTTAATTAAGCATTATTGATCTTCCATGAATATTCAAAAATAAATCAATAAAGGTACACATCTTAGTTACATTATAAATAATTACAAAATATAAACAAATTGATTGCTGAGTAATCTGTAAGTATATTAATAAAAGGCCTATTGTTCTGGCTTGTATGTTTGCATGTGTGTGGATGTGTGTGTGTGTGTGTGTGTGTGTGTGTGTGTGTGTGTGTGTGTGTGTGTGTGTGTGTGTGTGTGTGTGTGTGTGTGTGTGTGTGTGTGTGTGTCTGAAGAAAGTAAGTCTGACCCCTGACTCCCGCCTAAAACTCTATACATACGAAATGGGAGGGTCCCATAATGCATTACGATCCTATCTCTGATTGGTCTAATTAAATAATGCTATAGTCTCTATTCGTTGACTACTAAACTTAGCTGCTTCAGATTGATACAAATTGATTGCTGAGTAATCTGTAAGTATATTAATAAAAGGCCTATTGTTCTGGCTTGTATGTTTGCATGTGTGTGGATGTGTGTGTGTGTGTGTGCGTGCGTGCGTGCGTGCGTGCGTGCGTGCCTGCGTGCGTGCGTGCGTGCGTGTGTGTGTGTGTGTGTGTGTGTGTGTGTGTCTGAAGTCTGAAGAAAGAAAGTCTGACCCCTGACTCCCGCCTAAATTCTTACTTATGAAATGGCAGGATCCCATAATGCATTACGATCCTATCTCTGATTGGTCTAATTAAATAATGCTATAGCCTCCATTCGTTGACTACTAAACTTAGCTGCTTCAGTTAACTTCATTTACTCCAGAGAGAGCACATGTTCCATGTTCCATTCTGGCTGAAACTAGTATTCTAACAGCCTCATTGTAACACTATGGCTTGAGGAATGTATTCTCTGCCCCCAATGATGGGAACCACATGCTCTAATTACCTTATGGGGAAGGGCTGGCATACACATTCCAAGTGAGGGGGGTAGTTCACAGACATCATAGACCAAGTCTTATGTTAAATTTCCACTAAAGCCTAGTACTCCTAACCTAAATAATTAAAGATTTATTTTCAATCAAGCTTATCAATATCACATATATAATTGATCTATAGCTTTGATATCTCAATCGCGTCACATCCAATATAGATAATTCTCCTTCTCATCACAGCAGGGCCCTAGCTATGTAGAGAGCTCAAATCATCAAATATTTAGATTACTCGAAGATTAAAATATCAAAACATTCAACATATTTCAGGCCCCAATATGGTGGCTACCTCAGCAACCCCTATACTACACCCTAAAGAGTAGTGACTCAAGTATAAGCCAAGACCCCCACTTTTGGGCCACTTTTTTCAGCCGAAAAACTAGTCGTATACTTGAGTATATACAGTATGTTGTATGTTTGTCCCAATATAATGTTTTCTCTCACCACATTTCCATTGGACTACAGTAGATCTCAATGGTTTGTTGATGTCTTGTGTAGCCTAAACTATTTCCGGTCCTCCACAACCATGCACTGTGATTTAAAGGATCAGAATGACAACAACAACAACATTAGCAGACAGGTGAGAGACATCCACTCTCGCTCATGCTGTGCTCAAGTAATGTATTGCACATGAGCGCACAATGATCTCAATTAGATGAGAACTGGCAGAGGCGGGAGGTGTCTTGACTAAATGAAGGTGGTTATTTATAGGAATTAATATAGGTTAATATGGGTAATATGGGTGATAACAGTCTCCCCTCTCTAGCCTGTTTAACACCTTGTCACCCATGCATGCTGGTATAGTAGGGATGGGCGGAAATGTCTATTTCCTATAACGTGGAAATTCCAATTCCCACCAAGAATATTGTATTAGTAATTTTTGCATGTAATAATGCAAAAGTGAAAAAAAAAAACTTGGAACAACGGAAATTGTAAAAACAGAAATCAGAAGAATCGGAAAATGTGTCTTATGATTGTTTTAAAATGACCACAGTGATCCAAGTTCTGCCGAATAATTATCCATTCTCTGATTGGTCCAATGCTTCTGAGTTCTATGATTGGGTTAAAATTATCGAGTTGTGCTAAATCGTACTTCTGGTTTCCAATTTCCGTAAATGTGGAAATTCTGCAGAATAGAAATGTGCATCTTTATAGTGTAGCCCAAATTCTAAGCCTAGGCAGCATGGGGCTCCACATCCTGAGCTATATCAGCCCTGGTGGTCCATGATATGGGGGTGGGGCTCTGGAAAATAAGGACGGCAAAGCCTCCCCCCTTTTAATTGTTGTGTCTTTATTTAATGTTAACTTCTTGTGGAAATTAGTAATGGGTACATTAATGCACCTTTTTTTAATTGGGGCAGACATACTGTGGTCCCCCTGTTAGAGGGGACCCCCAGATTTCACCATGACCCCCCCTCCCTGGGCCCCCACCTCAAGCACAAGGGCTTTGGGGGAGAGGGGGAAGCTTTTCTGCAACTCTTTTTTAGAGCCCCTGCTTATCATGGTCCATGTGAGCTGGTATAGCTCAAGGTGTAGAGTCCCACGTGGTTTAGGCTCCATATTCTGGCTATATCTGCCTACATGGGTGACAAGGGGTTAAAGAGGCCTAGGAGGGTCTAATAATATCAATATTTGCCAGGGATGTACAACCGTCCCTAGGAAAAGTGTTGGAAAACTCTCTGCTGCGTCTAGGAATATACAGTATGTACAATTTCACTAGCAATTGGTATATACATCCTCTGTCATTTAACCATAATTAAAAAAAACAACATTTTTTTCCTATCACAACTTTTAAAATACATTTTCTTACAAACGTAAAGTTTTTTTTTAAATAATGTTTTTTTTGTTTTTGTTTATTTTCTATTGTTTCCACTAATTTCCTTAACATGCCCAATACATTTAATGAATATAGCATGTATGGGGACTTTGCTAAAATTAGTGCCATAACATTGACATCAATGCAACTTGCAAACATTTTTCAGCGAAAAAATCACCTGAAGCTATTAATGCTTTCATCTCTAGTAAAATGTAATTGAGCCAGATCCCCCAGGAAGTGCTTTTTAATTTTATGTGTTGACTATACTTTCTGGAAGGACAATAGTGAGCATTAAAAATGTGTTAGTTTTGATATCGAGTACAAAATGACTGGCACCTATTTTATTTAGGCAAGGCTAAACCTTAGCAGCTTATACTACATCAACATTAGTGAATTAGCCATCAGTTTAAACGTTTACATACATGTGTACTTTTCTGCACATTCAATGAGTGTTCTTTTTGCCTCTGAATAGGCATTGTGTTCCAATTCATTTGGGTTTCATTGCAAACAGCAAATAATTCAACAGAATCAGCAAAGCATTTTAAAAGCAAGGTCATAGGATAATGCAAAGTGCATCTTGTCAAAAGCAAATGCAGACATGAGCTTACACTGTAAGATTACACTCAAAATTAGGCATGTTTTAGATTACAATCAGTGATGACACTACACTGGGGCACTGACCAGCCTTAGGATTCACTGTGCCCCATTTAGTGCCCCACCTGCTCAGTCACATACAGCTAACTGTTTCCAGGCTCCAGTAGCATACACTGAATAGCATGGGGTATGTAAAAACTCTCCATGTCACCCTGAGTCTATATAGGCATTAGGTAAACCAAGGGTCTTATCTATTACATCATGAATACCTCACAACAGTGGTGCTCATCAGAGCTAGGATATCCGAGGTACTCGGATAATCCTAGCTCTTTTTCACTATTCGAGCTCGAATACCGAACTCGAATAGTATTAGCTATCCGGGCTGTGCTATCCGAGCGCACTCGGATAGCAAGCAGCTATCCGGAGATATCCTAGCTATCCGAGCTCGGATAGCATCACCAGCTCGGATAGCGTTACGCCAGACTCATGCCTCACTCGTCCTGCTTGCGACTTACTGACTGATAGTACTGAGAGAACTGCTCCAGTGCGTTTTGTCTGTGTGCAAGTGCATTTCCATTGCTCTAAACCTAGCGTTTTTACACTCCAACACTTGATCTTCAATGGTATTGCTTTGTATTGTAGATAGATTGTATTTTAGGCAGTTTAGTTAGTGTGATTAGGGACTAGGGAGGGAGACTGTCACTGGTGCTGCTGCAGGCCTGCAGCCAGCAGCTAGGCCCTGTGCCTGCCCTGCTCTGTGCTCTAGTCTCTACCTTACCTCACCTCACCTGTCCTACTCTACTCCTGTACTACTACTTCTGTGTTAGATAGAATATTGTACTATTTTGTAGTTAGCAAGGCCCAGCTTTACTGCTATACCTGTCCGGCTGTATCTGCCTCTCAGTAATCTAGTCACACCTGTTGTACTATTTAGCTCGATTCTTCTATTGTTTAGTACTCACTGTACTCTAGTCTGTGTTTAGGGACCGTCAGTCAGCGTCAGCTAGGGTCTTAGTGTGCGTGCCGTGCGCACGCACCCTCCAGTTAGTGCTACACCTGTCCTCCTATTGTTTATATATATACTACTTCTATTGTGTCTTAGCTGAATTGTACTGTAGTCTGACACCGTCAGTCAGCGTCAGCTAGGGTCTTTGTGTGCGCAGTGCACGTCTGCGCTGTCAGCACCCTCCAGTTAGTTAGTGCTACACCCGTCCTCCTATTGTTTATATATCACTACTTCTATTGTGTCTTAGGCTTAGCTGAATTGTACTGTAGTCTGACACCGTCAGTCAGCGTCATCTAGGGTCTTTGTGTGCGCAGTGCACATCTGCGCTGTTAGCACCCTCCAGTTAGTGCTACACCCGTCCTCCTATTGTTTATATATCACTACTTCTAATGTGTCTAAGCTGAATTGTACTGTAGTCTGACACCGTCAGTCAGCGTCAGCTAGGGTCTTTGTGTGCGCAGTGCACATCTGCGCTGTCAGCACCCTCCAGTTAGTGCTACACCCGTCCTCCTATTGTTTATATATATATATATATATATATATACTACTTCTATTGTGTCTTAGCTGAATTGTACTGTAGTCTGACACCGTCAGTCAGCGTCAGCTAGGGTCTTTGTGTGCGCAGTGCGCACTCTCTCGTTAGCGCTACACCGATCTCTGCTGTAGAGTACACCTGTCCGTCACCTCACACTCCCACCACCACCAGTCCCACCCCATTAAAGTACCCCACTTGTCCCACCCGCCTTTACATACATACGTTTTTTTTTCATTTGTATAATATTAAAAATATACAATGTCTGGCACTGGCAGCCGCGGTCTGGGCAAGGGCAGCAAGGGCTGAAATTGCTGGCCTAAAATTTACTATTTATGCTCAATACAAGAGAAAAATTAGACAAGACAAATAACATTTATATCACACTTTTCTCCTGGCGGACTCAAAGGATCAGAGCTGCAGCCACTAGGGCATGCTCTATAGGCAGTAGCAGTGTTAGGAAGACTTGCCTAAGGTCTCCTACTGAATAGGTGCTGGCTTACTGAACAGACAGAGCTGAGATTTGAACTCTGGTCTCCTTTGTCAGAGGCAGCGCCCTTATCCATTACACCATGCAGCCACTGCTTACAGATATTTAGCCAGACATGGCCTTCTCTTTTGTGTTATTTGTCTTGTCTACTTTTTCTCTTGTATTGAGCATAAATAGTAAATTTTAGGCCAGCAATTTCAGGCCAGCTTCAGTTGGTATAGTGGTTAGTGTGCTTGTCCACCATACAGTGAGACCCAGGTTCAAATCCCAGCCAATGTGAGTTGGCTTTTATGCTACAAATCCTTAAAGGGAACCTAAACGGAGAAGGATATGGATTTTTCCTTTTAAAATAATACCAGTTGCCTGAATCGCCTGCTGATCCTGTGTCTCTAATACTTTTAGCCACAGCCCCTGAACAAGCATGCAGATCAGGTGCTCTGACTGAGGTCAGACTGGATTAGCTGCATGCTTGTTTCAGGGTGTCATTCAGCCACTATTGCAGTCACAAAGATCAGCTGGACTGCCAGGCAACTGGTATTGTTTACAGGAAACATCCATATCATTCTCAGTTAAGGTTCCCTTTAAAGGAGAACTGTAGTGAAAGGTATATGGAGGCTACCATATTGATTTCCTTTTAAGCAATACCAGTTACCTGGCTATCCTGCAGATCCTCTGCCTCCAATACTTTTAGCCCTAGACCCCGAACAAGCATGCAGCAGATCTGGTGTTTGACATTTTTGTAAGATCTGACAAGATTAGCTGCATGCTTGTTTCTGGTGTGATTCACACTACAGTGGCTGGATAGTGTACTGGTTAAGGGCTCTGCCTTTGACATGGGAGACCAGGGTTTGAATCCTGGCTAGGTCAAGTACTTATTCAGTAAGGAGTTCAAGGCAAGACTCCCTAACACTGCAGGGTGGCCTCTTGAGCGCGTCCCTGTGGCTGCAGCTCTTGAGCGCTTTGAGTCCGTCAGGAGAAAAGCACTATACAAATGTTTGGATTATTATTACTGCAGCCAAATAGATCAGCAGGGCTGCCAGGCAACTGGTATAGCTTAAAAGGAAATCAATATGGCAGCCTCCATATACCTCTCACTACAGTTCTCCTTTAAGCAACCTAATGGTTCTATTGCATTGAGCATAAATGGTACATTTTAGGCTAGCTTCACTTACTACTGTAGTGGTACAGTGCTTAGGGTGACGTGCCCACCACACAGTGAGATCTGGGTTCGATTCTCAGCCATGGTATGATGTATACTTGTTTTTAAAATAGTATAATTCCCTGGCAGAAGAGACCCTCCTCCCTCTGGTAGAAGGGTAGAAGGGAGGAGGGAGGAGGCCAATTAAAATCTCCCTAGCAGAGTGTGTAGCAGCTGTCCCATAACTAATTAGTGTAGGCAGACAACTGAGTCAAATGGTATAAAGGACCTAGCTTAAAGGGAGGGTGGGTGGATTCTCTAGCACTGAAAGCAGTGTGTTTGACAATAACATGTCTGCTGACAGTGAAATGGAGGGTAAAAATTTTGCTCAATACAGCATTATGGGGCGAATCGAACTTTCGCAAAAGTTCGCCTGATGCAGGCAAACGCGAACCCCCAAAGTTCGCCTGGAACCATTCGCCGGCGAACCGTTCGGCCCATCTCTAGTTCCAACTCGCTGGAACTCCACCCTGGCGATGTTGGAGCGTCTGGTTGAACAGAGGCAGGCTGTCAGCCAGTACGTTGCACGAGCAACAGTTGCCTCCCTCACTGCAACTGGGCGTGCCGCCACCAACCTCCCGTCCATCATCTCCACGGAGCACTGGGGGCTCATGCAGCAGGTGTGCTCAGTCCTGGCACCCTTCCTGCAGACCACCAACAGGGTGAGCAGCAGTGGTGCTCAGCAGAGCTCGAATATTCGAGTAGCTCGAATATTCGAGCTCTTTTTCAGCTATCCGAGCTCGGTATTCGAGCTCCGAATAGCTGTAGCTATTCGAATGGGCTATCCGAGTACACTCGAATAGCCCATTCACTATTCGAGCTATTCGAGCAAACGGCGCTATTCGAGCTCGGTACCGAGCTCGAATAGCGTCATAGCCCAGATTGATGTCCTTAGAGCCAATCAGAGGGCTCCCAGGCCCTCTGACGGCAGCCAATCACAGAGGGGGACCCTGGCCAGCCCCTACCCTATAAATAGCGGCCGCCATGTTCCGTTTCTCCATGCTTGCCTGAGACTTGTACAGAGAGAGAGTTGCTCCTTTGTGCTTTGGCTTAGCAAGTGCTCTATTGTGATCATTTACCTAGCGTTTTTGCTCACCTACACCTGCCATATACACCTATATTGTTGTTAGTTAGATAGACATTGTATTTTAGTTAGTAGCTTGTGTGTTACATTAGAGACAGGCAGCTGCTGCAAGCTTACAGGTTTAGGCCTCAGGGGGGCCTTGCCTCTGTGGGCAGCTGTCCTCTGTTTATTTCTCTCATCTATACCAGTATTTCTGCTGTCCTTTACTAATAGTATTGTAGTTATACTGTACTAGGAGTAGGACACTCACTGACTGTCACTGTTTATAGGCTACTAGCTAGCTCCTGCGTGTGTGCACTCACTCACTGTCTGTGTGTACACACACTCTATTTCCTTCTGATTACTGATAGATTATTGTTAGTTAGTTGTACTTACTGTTACTACTTACTCTTACTGTACTAGGAGTCTAGGACACTCAGTCAGACAGTCACTGTGTTCATAGGCTACTAGCTCCTGCGTGCGGTCACTCACTGTCTGAGTGTACACACACCACCCACACTCCATTTCCTTCTGATCGCTGATTGATTATTGTAATTAGTTAGTTCTACTTACTGTTACTACTTACTCTTACTGTACTAGGAGTCTAGGACACTCAGTCACTGTGTTCATAGGCTACTAGCTCCTGCGTGCGGTCACTCACTGTCTGAGTGTACACACACCACCCACACTCCATTTCCTTCTGATCGCTGATTGATTATTGTAATTAGTTAGTTCTACTTACTGTTACTACTTACTCTTACTGTACTAGGAGTCTAGGACACTCAGTCACTGTGTTCATAGGCTACTAGCTCCTGCGTGCGGTCACTCACTGTCTGAGTGTACACACACCACCCACACTCCATTTCCTTCTGATCGCTGATTGATTATTGTAATTAGTTAGTTCTACTTACTGTTACTACTTACTCTTACTGTACTAGGAGTCTAGGACACTCAGTCACTGTGTTCATAGGCTACTAGCTCCTGCGTGCGGTCACTCACTGTCTGAGTGTACACACACCACCCACACTCCATTTCCTTCTGATCGCTGATTGATTATTGTAATTAGTTAGTTCTACTTACTGTTACTACTTACTCTTACTGTACTAGGAGTCTAGGACACTCAGTCACTGTGTTCATAGGCTACTAGCTCCTGCGTGCGGTCACTCACTGTCTGAGTGTACACACACCACCCACACTCCATTTCCTTCTGATCGCTGATTGATTATTGTAATTAGTTAGTTCTACTTACTGTTACTACTTACTCTTACTGTACTAGGAGTCTAGGACACTCAGTCACTGTGTTCATAGGCTACTAGCTCCTGCGTGCGGTCACTCACTGTCTGAGTGTACACACACCACCCACACTCCATTTCCTTCTGATCGCTGATTGATTATTGTAATTAGTTAGTTCTACTTACTGTTACTACTTACTCTTACTGTACTAGGAGTCTAGGACACTCAGTCACTGTGTTCATAGGCTACTAGCTCCTGTGTGCGGTCACTCACTGTCTGAGTGTACACACACCACCCACACTCCATTTCCTTCTGATCGCTGATTGATTATTGTAATTAGTTAGTTCTACTTACTGTTACTACTTACTCTTACTGTACTAGGAGTCTAGGACACTCAGTCACTGTGTTCATAGGCTACTAGCTCCTGCGTGCGGTCACTCACTGTCTGAGTGTACACACACCACCCACACTCCATTTCCTTCTGATCGCTGATTGATTATTGTAATTAGTTAGTTCTACTTACTGTTACTACTTACTCTTACTGTACTAGGAGTCTAGGACACTCAGTCACTGTGTTCATAGGCTACTAGCTCCTGCGTGCGGTCACTCACTGTCTGAGTGTACACACACCACCCACACTCCATTTCCTTCTGATCGCTGATTGATTATTGTAATTAGTTAGTTCTACTTACTGTTACTACTTACTCTTACTGTACTAGGAGTCTAGGACACTCAGTCACTGTGTTCATAGGCTACTAGCTCCTGCGTGCGGTCACTCACTGTCTGAGTGTACACACACCACCCACACTCCATTTCCTTCTGATCGCTGATTGATTATTGTAATTAGTTAGTTCTACTTACTGTTACTACTTACTCTTACTGTACTAGGAGTCTAGGACACTCAGTCACTGTGTTCATAGGCTACTAGCTCCTGCGTGCGGTCACTCACTGTCTGAGTGTACACACACCACCCACACTCCATTTCCTTCTGATCGCTGATTGATTATTGTAATTAGTTAGTTCTACTTACTGTTACTACTTACTCTTACTGTACTAGGAGTCTAGGACACTCAGTCACTGTGTTCATAGGCTACTAGCTCCTGCGTGCGGTCACTCACTGTCTGAGTGTACACACACCACCCACACTCCATTTCCTTCTGATCGCTGATTGATTATTGTAATTAGTTAGTTCTACTTACTGTTACTACTTACTCTTACTGTACTAGGAGTCTAGGACACTCAGTCACTGTGTTCATAGGCTACTAGCTCCTGCGTGCGGTCACTCACTGTCTGAGTGTACACACACCACCCACACTCCATTTCCTTCTGATCGCTGATTGATTATTGTAATTAGTTAGTTCTACTTACTGTTACTACTTACTCTTACTGTACTAGGAGTCTAGGACACTCAGTCACTGTGTTCATAGGCTACTAGCTCCTGCGTGCGGTCACTCACTGTCTGAGTGTACACACACTAAATTTACTTGTGATTACTACTGATTATTGTAACTGCTAGTTGTACTTCCTGACTGTTACTACTTACTTACTGTACTAGGGGACACTCACTCAGTCACCTCACCAACCAACCCACTCCATTAAAGTACCCCACTTTTCACCCGCCCTTTTACAAAACTTTTGTCTATACGCCCAAAACATTGAAGATGTCTGGAAGTGGCAGCCAGCGCGGTTTGGGCAAGGGGAAGGGCAGCAAGGGAATCAGGAGGAGAGGGAGCAGCATTGTGGCAAGCCGCGGCCGCGGGCGCGCCACCATGCACAGTTCCGCAGCAGCAGCAGCAGCGTCAGTGGCTAACATTCCTCCCATAGCCACTGGCCGTGGACGCCTTGGGCGCCGCCCAGCAGGAGCATCTGCAACTCACGCTGCAGAGACACAGCAGCAGCAGCGTGTAGCACCTGCTCCCATTTTCCTCCAGCCGGGTCGGAAACGTCCCATTGAGGAAAAGGATGCAGACACTGTGGTGCAACTCATGACGGAGGATGAGCAGCCCGCCATCAGCTCTGCATCCGAGGCCTCCACCCTCACCACCACCACCACCCCTGTTCGCAGCAGCCGCCCAGCAGGGTCTGGGGAGGAGGCCAGTTCACCGTCACTCGCCGACCTGTCATTCAGCAGTCTTTTGACCCCAGGCATCATGAGTAAATTGTCTGCTGTTGTTGGCGATCTTGAGGAGGAGATGCTGATGGGCACTTTGGGGGATGAGGGATTGGACAGCAAGACTGTGGCGACAGTCAAGCAGCCCATCCATGCATCAGGAGAGGAGTTTGGGGGGTCCTCATCCCAGCAGGACATGTTTCAGGAGGGGGAGGATGATGATGACCCGGTGACAGACAGAGACTGGGTGCCACCACCTCCAGGGGATGTCGTCCTCAGCAGCTCTGAGGAGGAGGAGGAGGATGCTCTTGTGGGCCTTGCAAGGAGGCGCATCATTGCAAGCATTGGCAGCAGCAGTAGGCAGGTCCCACAGCCTGCTGGTGTCTCAGGCTCAGCAGCAGCAGCATCTGCCAGTACCACCACCAGCCGCACCCAAGCCCCCCCCCCCAACCACCACAGGGAGACAGGCAGCAGCGCTTCCATGCCGTAGGGGGATGTTTAAGTCACCAATCTGGCGATATTTCACCATGCCCACTGTGTACAGCAAGTACGCCACTTGCAACCACTGTCAGCGGAAGTTGAGCAGAGGTGCAGACCCCTTAAAGTTCTGCACCAGCTCGCTCATCAACCACCTTGCGGCTAAACATTTCCACCAGCATGAGGAGTTCCAGAGGCTGAAGGCATCTGGTGCTGGCAGTGGCACCACACCCATCACTGCACAGCCTTCAGCAGCAGCAGCAGCAGCAACAGCAGCCACCCGCCCTCCTGCTCCTCCAGCAGCACCAGCAGGAGTGCGGAAACGCACTGCTCCTCCCCCCTCTGCAACTCCTGCCGCCGACACTGAGGCCTGTTCTGGCAGCCAGTCCTCAGTGGCCTCCTCCGCTGTGTCTGCTGATTCCCGTGTCAGCAAAAGGCCACGCCAGAGCCTTTTGAGCGAGTCCTTCCAGGGGGTGGTTAGGGCTCTGCCTCCCAGCAGCCGTCGCGTGCGGCAGCTGAACGGCTTGCTGGCACGGGCCATGTGCTCCCAACTCCTGCCGTACACGCTCGTGCAGGAGGGGAGCGACATTCGTGCGCTGCTTGCTTGCGCAGCCCCAGACTGGCAGCTCCCCAGCAGACACTTCTTTGCCCGCAAGGCCATTCCTGCACTGCACCGCTTTGTGATGGCCAATGTGGAGCGAGGGCTGGAGCACGCGGTTGGTGAAAGGGTCCACGTCACCATGGACTCCTGGAGCAGCCGCTTCGGGACAGGCCGCTACCTGTCCTTCACTGTCCACTGGGTCAGCTTGGTGGAAGGGGGTGAGGATGGGAGAGCAGCAGCGGGCACAGCAGCAGCAGCAACACAGTGGGTGGTGCCACCCCGCAGGCTCAGGGGAACTGCAGCAGGTTCCTCCGATCCTCTGCCATCCTCCGGCACACCTGGCCAAACCCCCCGCCTCAGCAGCAGCGTGAAGGCCCGCCACTGCCAAGCGCTGCTGCACTTGGTCAGCCTTGGGAAGACCAAGCTGACGGCAACCCATGTGTTGGCCAAACTCCAGGAGCAGGAGAGGATTTGGCTGACCCCCAGAGGCCTCAGAGTCGGAGAGGTGGTGGCCGACAATGGGGCCAATCTGGTTGCCGCAATAGACAGGGGAAACCTGACCCACATCCCCTGTCTTGCCCACGTGCTGAACCTGGTGGTGCAGAAGTTCCTGCGCACCTACCAGGGGATGGGCGAACTGCTGTAAACGGCAAGGAATGTTGTGCGTCACTTCCGGCGCTCGGCTGCAGCCTGTGCGAGCCTGGAAGACGTGCAAAAGGAGCTGGATCTGCCACGCCATCGGCTGATCCTTGACGTTCCGACTCGCTGGAACTCCACCCTGGCGATGTTGGAGCGTCTGGTTGAACAGAGGCACGCTGTCAACCAGTACCTTGCCCTGGCCACTGTTTCCGCAGCTCAGAGAAGGGACAAGACCAGCAACATCCCGTCCATCGTCCCCGATGATGACTGGAGGCACATGCAGCAGGTGTGCTTTGTGCTGGCTCCCTTCCTGCAGGCCACAAACATGGTGAGCAGGGACCATGCTATGGTCTGCGAGTGGGTGCCCCTGGTTTCTCTGCTGAACAGGGCCCTCGATGCTTTGCTGGAACAGGGAGCGGCAGCCTTGGACCAGCAGGAGCGGCAACCAGCTGCGCAGTCCACCTCTGAGGGGGAGGAGGAGGAGGACTTGGTGGAGGTCCCTGACCTGGCTGCTGATGAGGGGGATCAGCACAGCGCAGCTGAGTTGGTGCGGGGGTGGAGAGAGGATGAGGCGGCAGAGGAGGAGGATGAGGACAGCACTGACGTCGATGTGCCAGCAGACGTGGCCCGCCTCTTCCCAATGGCAGCGCACATGCTGACGTGCCTGCGCAGGGACCCCAGGGTGAACCAGATGAAGCAGAGGGAGGAGATCTGGATCAGCATGATGTTGGACCCACGCCTCAAGGGGAAGTTGAGCCAGTTCCTGCCGCCTGCAGGAGGAGACCCAGCGCAACAAATAAGGAGCTTGCAGCAGGCCCTTGTTGAGCGCTTGGAGGAAGCCTTCCCCCAGCCTTCCACCCCCACTGTCCAGCAGCCAGCACAGAGGCAGCAGCAGGTGCCTGCATCCAGCAGCAGCAAGCGCCCCACAGACCTGCTGTCTCTCAGCCACGAGCTCTACAGGACTGTAGAGGCTCCGGCAGCAGTGACTAGAGAGGAGATGCATGCAGCAGCATCCTCCTCCGGTCACAGCCAGCGCCTGACCCGCATGGTGGCTGACTACATGGGGTCGTACAGCGGGCTTGACAGCGATGCCCCTGTTGATCCCATGGAGTATTGGGTCAAGCGCATGGAGATCTGGAGCGAGCTGGCGCAGTACGCCCTGGAAGTGCTGTCCTGCCCCCCTTCCAGCGTGCTGTCCGAGCGCTGCTTCAGTGCAGCTGGTGGCGTGGTCACCGAGAAACGCTCACGTCTGTCTCACAAGTCTGTGGACAGACTGACGTTTCTCAAGATGAACCAGGCGTGGGTGGAAGGCGAGTTCCTGGCCCCTGTTGTCGGCGAGAGGGGGACATGAACTGGCTGCCGGAACCATCGTTAATGTGCCTTACCACCCTTTACCACCTCCTGGCTCCTGCTCACTAAGCCAGCCTGGTTCACTTTGACTATTACGTCGCCTGCAGCCACACATTTTACACCTACAGTGGGCTGCTGTGTACTGCCCTTCTGCTGTCTGTCTGTGTTTCCCACTGCCAGGGTACACAGAATTACCTTCTTCTGCTGCCACTCTGCCACCAGCTATTACGTCAAACAATAGCTATATTGGTTGCAAAACCAAAACCAAACAAACCATTAAAAAAAATAAAAGGTTTAATTTTTCTGAGGTGCCCGGGTTGAAAACTGTGTTGTCCCAGTTGTGTATTGGACACAATGTGGGCTGCACGACCGCTGTCTGGGACCTCCTGTTGTGTTTATTTACAGCCCTGGTATCACCGCTAGGTACCAGGGCTATTATGTCACGCTGCCTACCTGCTGCCACACTCACACTGCTCCTCCACACCTCCTCCTGCTGCTGCTGCTGCTGTCTGTCTGTGTTTCCCACTGCCAGGGTACACAGATGATTTACCTTCTGCTGCCACTCTGCCACCAGCTATTACGTCAAACAATAGCTGCTCGCCTACTCCTCCATTCCTCCTCCTGCTGCTGCTGTCTGTCTGTGTTTCCCACTGCCAGGGTACACAGCATTACCTTCTTCTGCTGCCACTCTGCCACCAGCTATTACGTCAAACAATAGCTATATTGGTTGTAAAACCAAAAACCAAAAAACCATTAAAAAAAAAAAAGGTTTAATTTTTCTGAGGTGCCCGGGTTGAAAACTGTGTTGTCCCAGTTGTGTATTGGACACAATGTGGGCTGCACGACCGCTGTCTGGGACCTCCTGTTGTGTTTATTTACAGCCCTGGTATCACCGCTAGGTACCAGGGCTATTATGTCACGCTGCCTACCTGCTGCCACACTCACACTGCTCCTCCACACCTCCTCCTGCTGCTGCTGCTGCTGTCTGTCTGTGTTTCCCACTGCCAGGGTACACAGATGATTTACCTTCTGCTGCCACTCTGCCACCAGCTATTACGTCAAACAATAGCTGCTCGCCTACTCCTCCATTCCTCCTCCTGCTGCTGCTGTCTGTCTGTGTTTCCCACTGCCAGGGTACACAGCATTACCTTCTTCTGCTGCCACTCTGCCACCAGCTATTACGTCAAACAATAGCTATATTGGTTGTAAAACCAAAAACCAAAAAACCATTAAAAAAAAAAAAAGGTTTAATTTTTCTGAGGTGCCCGGGTTGAAAACTGTGTTGTCCCAGTTGTGTATTGGACACAATGTGGGCTGCACGACCGCTGTCTGGGACCTCCTGTTGTGTTTATTTACAGCCCTGGTATCACCGCTAGGTACCAGGGCTATTATGTCACGCTGCCTACCTGCTGCCACACTCACACTGCTCCTCCACACCTCCTCCTGCTGCTGCTGCTGCTGTCTGTCTGTGTTTCCCACTGCCAGGGTACACAGATGATTTACCTTCTGCTGCCACTCTGCCACCAGCTATTACGTCAAACAATAGCTGCTCGCCTACTCCTCCATTCCTCCTCCTGCTGCTGCTGTCTGTCTGTGTTTCCCACTGCCAGGGTACACAGCATTACCTTCTTCTGCTGCCACTCTGCCACCAGCTATTACGTCAAACAATAGCTATATTGGTTGTAAAACCAAAAACCAAAAAACCATTAAAAAAAAAAAAAGGTTTAATTTTTCTGAGGTGCCCGGGTTGAAAACTGTGTTGTCCCAGTTGTGTATTGGACACAATGTGGGCTGCACGACCGCTGTCTGGGACCTCCTGTTGTGTTTATTTACAGCCCTGGTATCACCGCTAGGTACCAGGGCTATTATGTCACGCTGCCTACCTGCTGCCACACTCACACTGCTCCTCCACACCTCCTCCTGCTGCTGCTGCTGCTGTCTGTCTGTGTTTCCCACTGCCAGGGTACACAGATGATTTACCTTCTGCTGCCACTCTGCCACCAGCTATTACGTCAAACAATAGCTGCTCGCCTACTCCTCCATTCCTCCTCCTGCTGCTGCTGTCTGTCTGTGTTTCCCACTGCCAGGGTACACAGAATTACCTTCTTCTGCTGCCACTCTGCCACCAGCTATTACGTCAAACAATAGCTATATTGGTTGCAAAACCAAAACCCAAACAAACCATTAAAAAAAAAAAAAGGTTTAATTTTTCTGAGGTGCCCGGGTTGAAAACTGTGTTGTCCCAGTTGTGTATTGGACACAATGTGGGCTGCACGACCGCTGTCTGGGACCTCCTGTTGTGTTTATTTACAGCCCTGGTATCACCGCTAGGTACCAGGGCTATTATGTCACGCTGCCTACCTGCTGCCACACTCACACTGCTCCTCCACACCTCCTCCTGCTGCTGCTGCTGCTGTCTGTCTGTGTTTCCCACTGCCAGGGTACACAGATGATTTACCTTCTGCTGCCACTCTGCCACCAGCTATTACGTCAAACAATAGCTGCTCGCCTACTCCTCCATTCCTCCTCCTGCTGCTGCTGTCTGTCTGTGTTTCCCACTGCCAGGGTACACAGCATTACCTTCTTCTGCTGCCACTCTGCCACCAGCTATTACGTCAAACAATAGCTTTATTGGTTGTAAAACCAAAAACCAAAAAACCATTAAAAAAAAAAAAAGGTTTAATTTTTCTGAGGTGCCCGGGTTGAAAACTGTGTTGTCCCAGTTGTGTATTGGACACAATGTGGGCTGCACGACCGCTGTCTGGGACCTCCTGTTGTGCTTATTTACAGCCCTGGTATCACCGCTAGGTACCAGGGCTATTATGTCACGGCGAGCTGCCTGCCTCATTGACTGCCTGCTGCCACACACTCATCCTCCTCCTCCTGCTGCTGAATTTACCTCCTGCTGTCTTTGTGTTTCCACTGCCAGGGAGCACATACAATGGCGCTTCCAACATGCGTGCGCCCACCAGCTATTTGTTACGCTCAAAAATAGCTGCATTTCTTTAAAAAAAAATTGAAAAGAGAAATACGTGAAGATGATGAAGAAGAAGATGAAAAAGAAGAAGAAGATAAAGAAGAAGAAGATGAAGAAGATGAAGAAGAAGAAGATGAAGAAGAAGATGAAGATGAAGAAGAAGATGAAAAAGAAGATGAAAAAGAAGAAGAAGATGAAGAAGATGAAGAAGAAGAAGATGAAGAAGAAGAAGATGAAGAAGAAGAAGAAGAAGATGAAGAAGATGAAGAAGAAGAAGATGAAGAAGATGAAGAAGAAGAAGATGAAGAAGA